>NC_068300.1:22791253-23024094 GCF_025860055.1 Xyrauchen texanus
GCCCTGTCCCATTTCTCCCCTTAAAACTTCCACTTGGTTTTGAGTGCCCTCGAAAGTAAAGTCCCTCAACGAGGGAAGTGGAGTTGAAGATCTTTCCCTATGAAATGGGACACCACTATATGCAAATTAGCGCGGCAAACCTCACTACGTCACGCTAGCGTCGACGTGTCTACTACTACTATTTTCATTCAGAAAATGCCGGTTCCAGCTGTTGTGTTGCCTGTTGTGTGGGCTGTGTTCGTGTATCTACGTCTGATGAATCAACAGAGAAGGCATGTGGAATATAGAAGACGCATTCGCCGTCTTCTTTGCCTTGAGGATTTATTTCAGGTATGTCCGATTTGTTTAAATATTTTGACGTTATATGTTTACGTTACCTCAGCTGTTGATGATTTAACGCTAGCCCAAATATAATTAACTTACCTGTTGTTTGTGTCGATAATAACACGACCGTACACATTCAGGCCGTATAGTTAAATCCAGGGGTGCGGGAAGTGGTTTTAGGTTGGGGGTGCTGATACAATAAAATGTATCATAGAAAAAAAATGTAATTCAACATAAACACTTTTTAAAATGCCCACTTAAAGTGTTTATTACAAATAAAATAAATGCTAAAAATTTTATTGTTGTAAATGTCACCAATCTACACTGACTGTGGAATGTGTAATGCAAAACATGTTTTTATTAGGCTCTTTGTTGTTCATTGTTTTCCAGAGTGACCGTCCAGTGACATACTGCAGTTTGAATACTGTTGTGCCCATCCTACGCCTGTGGTTTAATGTGGAGTTAGAGATCAAACAGGACTTCAGGTTAAATAGGCAGGCCATGCATGCCCTGCAGCGCCTGATGCAGAGAGAGCAGGACCATGGATGGGGCACTGAATTTGAAGTCCTGATATACGTCTATTGGCTTGCCCATGGACTTTCCTATCGTGTGGTGTCGCTGAGTTTTCAGTGTGCCCAAATCCACTGTTCACAGAATTATTCACAAGGTGGCACAGTTCATTTGGGACAATCTACATAGAGCCATTGTCTTTCCGAAGCCTGCAGACCTGGACACTGTGGGTGATGGATTTGCCCAGTGCTCTGGAGCGCCCGTCCTCAACAAAGCTGTAGGTGCTATTGATGGCTGTCACATAAGAATCAAGCCCCCATCAGTTCATCGCCTGGACTATTTAAATTACAAAGGGTTTTACTCCATAAACATGCAAGCCATCTGTGACTCTGCTGGAAAGTTCCTGGATATTTTTGTAGGCTATCCAGGTTCCATTACCACGACACACGCATTTTGAAAAACAGTAACTTTTATCTGGCCAGAAATTATCCACCCAATGGATACTTTATCCTGGGAGATGGCGGATATCCTTGTTTGGAGACACCAATCTGCCTCATCACTCCATATAGGGAACCTGTGAATGGCCCAGTGCAAAGGAAATTTAATTACCACCAATCAAGGGCACGTTCCATTGTAGAGAGGGCCTTTGGCATTATGAAGACTCGTTGGAGGTCCACACTTTTCAGGGCCCTGGAGGTCAGTCCTACATTTGCACCCCAGGTCATAGCATCCTGTGCTTTCCTGCACAATGTTTGCATTGATAATGGAGATGTCCTGGAACCAGACAATGATGTGGCAGTGGACATCCTGGACCCAGAACCTCCCCTACAAGAAGCTCCTGAGGCACATGAAACACCAGGGAATGCCACAAGGGACAGACTTGCTGCCTTGATCAGCGCACAAGCCCCTCATTAGAAAATTCTGATGAAAATTGTAAATAGTTCAACTCTCTGAGTGTGTTTTTTTAAATGCACATGTTCTTTTGGGCTGTTATTGTGTGGACATATGGTTCATTTTAACTTTAGTTCTATTAAATTTAATTATATTTTGAAAACATGTTGGTGATGGTTTCTTTTGTAATGATCTAGACATGCCAAAAAATATTGAACATTTTAATGACATCTTAACACAACATAACATAACTATTGTTGGGGCATTTTGTCCACAAGTTTTTCAAAGAGGGTTAAAAACCTCTCAGTTTGGGCCTCTGTTTCTTTGTGCCTTTCCTGCTCCTTAACAGATTCACCCTGAAGAAAATCCAGAATGAGATTATTTCCTCTCTTCCTCTTAGAGTAGCTCGGAGTAGCTGGAGTGGTGGGTGGACAAGTAGTAGCTGGAGTGTTGGGACAAGTGGTGGTTGGTGTAGTGGGACAAACTGGGGTGGTGGGATGAAGAGTAGATCCAGGCTCAGAGATGTCTTCCTCGATGGGTTCGTGATCAGGTGCGACAATGGCCTGGGGGGAATGGGAGGTTCAAGTATTGCAAGTATTGCACCAATTATAGGTTATTTTTGAAAATGTGATAGTTCCTACTAGGGCTGGTCCGAATACCATTTTTTGAGCTTCGAAGCTTCGGAAGTTTTAAATAAAGAAGCGGCGCGCCTCACGCGAGCAGGGCTTATGCTCCGAGAATGGACACTGCACTAGTGATATAAAACAATATTTTTAATAAGGTATAGTCTTATTATATTTTTCTCACTGACAAAGTAGGGTAGATTTAAATAAATAAAAACGAAATTTAAATATAGAAAAATGAAATTTAAATATAGAAAAACGAAATTGTGACGTGACGTCCCAGTAAAATCTCAAAGTCTCCTATATTTCGCAGTAGATTAATTTATATTGATAACAACGGGTAAAAAGGATAATACATTTTGTTCTGCGCTCTAGCCAGAGAATACTCCCATTGCAGGAACAATTTTAGTAGTCCAAGAAGAAGCAAATATATTTATTAAGTAGCTATAACGAAGTTATATGTTAAGTATTATATTTCACCAGATTTTATAGTGTAAAACATATTCAAGCGCGAATGAGAACCGTTTCGAGGGGGATGCCAGGTGTGAAAAAAAGACA
Source organism: Xyrauchen texanus (assembly GCF_025860055.1). Taxonomy (NCBI): domain Eukaryota; kingdom Metazoa; phylum Chordata; class Actinopteri; order Cypriniformes; family Catostomidae; genus Xyrauchen; species Xyrauchen texanus. Next base: position 22,794,160 of record NC_068300.1, read on the forward strand.
AATATTCGAATGTTACATTTTCAAATCGAATACCAACCCACCGAATGAATATTCGGATATTCGGGTCCAGCCCTAGTTCCTACTTCTATCAACTTACCATTAGCAATGATGTGGGGTCCTCTGCCGGCTTGAAAGAGGCCACAATCACAGGAGGATCTATCGCTGGCCTTCCCCCCAAAACGGCATGCATCGCCTCGAAGTAACGCCAGTTGGATACCGTTGTTTCGCCGCTTTCTGTACCTGAGCCTGTCTTTGGTTTTTTCAGGTCCTACAATAAAAAAATCGATTAAAAAAAAATTCCAAAATCGTTCAGCCCTAGTGTAAAGGATGTAAGATGTAGGTAATGAAGACATGAAACAGATCTCTATCCAAAGAATGACCTTGTAACGTTTCTTTAGATTCTCCCACTTCTTGCCTGCCTTCTCTCCTGTAATCCTTCCTTCCAGGCCCAGGTCTTTCACTGCTTTCCTATAAACATACAAATATGAGAATAGCTGTGTCAAAATGCATTGTAGCTGCCTGGGGGCTAGAACATTATCAGACATTGATATTGTTATCAGTTATTGAATTGTATAATCTGGTCACTCACTCCCATAACAATTTGGAGGCAAATTTTTTTTTGTAAACTTCTCCTCATTCTCAGTCCAGAACCTGATGAGGCCGAAGGTCTGCTCGACAGTCCCTGAAATAAGAGACCAGTTGCAGCTTAGTAAATTGCAAATTAACAGGAGAGAACTAAACGGATTTTTGGTCAATACAATCTGAGGAGTGTGAATACATGCACATAACTATCCCAGTTATGATCAGGATATAAGTATCCATAATAATATGCTAGAAATCTAATAAAGTAATCAAATGTAAAATAACACAGCATAGTTTATTATAGATAGATTAATGCTTATTAAAGCTAAAGTTATTCATTCTTAAACATCTTATTTTCTCTTTGCCTTTAGTTGTTTTATTCACATTAACGGTGTAATCATTAGCAGGTTTATTAGATGCTGCCACTTTAAGACCGAATGCAGATCTAATAATACACATATTTTCTCCCAAATGTTAACTCCCATTTAAGACATCAACTGTGTTTAAGTGAATCTCTAAACCGGTTATTTTGCCATATATTTGTGTGTATTTGATCGTTTAGAAGCGCACACAAAACCCAAAGTATAGTTTGCTTGTCTAGTTGCAATCCGTTTCCGAGCGCGCGCGCGCCTCCATGGGAACCGGGGCAACGTCTCTTGCGCGGATCATTGTGCTTTTAGTAGCTGTTTTTACCACCAACAACGTCCCGCAATTTAGAAACAGCAGACACTGCACTTTACAACAATCACCGATTGTGCTCAGTGCTGATTCTGACGTCAAGTTTGGGTTTAGAGAGAAATGACAGCGCGCTGTGAAGGGACAGATGATGCGCGGCTAGTTTTTAATAATTTTACCTCACATATCTTTTTTATAATCCTTAGAAGCCAAAATCGAAAATAAAATTAGATTAACTACCCAGATCAGATGCATATTTGATTGGCAGACTCTTTTGAAGCACTCGGCAGATTTCATATGTACATCGTCAGATAGCTTCGTGAAATATTTTCTAACATTAGTGTTCAAAACTCAACAGTCCATTGGATGTTCATCAAACTAACATATTCCAACATATTTCGAATTTTTAACATGCTTATTTTGCGAAAATATACTTACAATTCAGTTGCTCCTTTCCAGCGGTGTCCGCCATCTTTTGTTGAAAAATTTGGCCGGCTCGCTGAGTTCGCAAGGTATCCTGGGTAATTTCATCTTCCACTTCGTTTTAAGCCTGCATCGGACCGCACTATGTTTTGAGGGTTGATTTTAAGGGGAGAATATCACTCCCCCTTGCTCTTTAGAGTATTGGGACACCCTACCCCTACACGAGAACGCGCAAAAACAAGGGTTAGGGCAGAAATCTAGGGTAAGGGGAGGTATTGGGACGGGGCCTTAGTTTTGCACGAGTGATTTTTCCTAGAGTATTTTTTGGCACTTAGAAGAGTCTGACAATAGTCAACGATCAAGTATCGCTTTCAATAAGCCTTTATCATATTTTTGTGGATCGACCCTATTTAAAGTCCCCGTGAACCGGAAGTTGCAAACGACTTTTCTCCAGTGTTGTGACGTATTTCCGAGAGAAACGGAATACTAAATGAGGCAAAATAGTGGGCGTGGCTTTTTTTTCCAACTAGCACCTGATTGGATCTAAAAAATTAGGCGTTTCATTCAAAAATGGAGGCAGATCTAAACGCAAGTTTACAATCGGTTGTTGAGGATTACTCGCCGCCTGAAACACCGCCAGCAGTCCCCTTCCTGCAGCAGGAGGAGGAGGAGGAAGATGAAGAACAGGAACACACGGAGGATCATTTCGTCACGGTGGGAATCAGACCTTACATGTTTGAGCCGTTACATGCGGAGGGTTCAAATGGTCACCTGGACGTGGCGGCTCAGGAGCAAGTTCACACTCGCGAGCATCTCGATGTGTCCCAATGGTAACACTAATTGGAATTATAAAACTATTTTTATTTGCAATTACTGCTGAAACCTTAACCGTTATGATAGTAACATGCGTTTTATGTTTTCATAAGTTTTTGAATGTTGTACATTGTCTAGAATAGTTGCCTACATCTATAATTGACAGATAATTAAGCTTACCACGATTAAACCACAACTTTAATTTGTCAACTTAAACTGTACTATGCTTTTCATTCAGGTGCTCCTGTGGCTACTGCCAGCACATGGACACTGGTCTTGAAAGACTATGTTGTAGGGAGGTTAGGCAGGTTTGTGACAGAAGTGCAGAGAATGGGTATAATGTTATTAATCAGCCTATACATGACACAGCAGCTGAGTAGAACTGAAGATAGCAAACTCTATGACTTCAAAAACCGTAACATGTGTTAATACATTACATAACATATACTACAGTCTAGAATAAATTACTAATACTAGAGTAAAATACTAAAACTACATAATTGTTATATTATTTTATTATATAGGTTGTTGATAAATGTGCAGAAGCAGAAATGCAAACTGGATGCATGACTCAACACCCAGGTTTTGAAGCGGTCTGCTTGAACCCATGGGTTCTTCAAGTTGAATATGCATCCTTGGTCCAGTATTATGGTGACTATGACCAAGATGTTTTTACTATCGAAGAGTAAGTGAGTAATCATATCTGCAACAGTCAGTTTCTGTCCTGCAAAAATGCATTATGTAGTTTACTTTTTTTGTCTTTAGGCGATACCGTCACACCGCCTACAGGACCTTTGTCAGATGGTGTTGGGGCTACTTGGGAAAAAAAATACGTGTTGTCCTCCCATCATGTGTTGTTGTTGTTAAAATAAGATCCACATTCACATCAGAGAGATACACAGGCTTCAAGCTACCTTCACTACATCCACAATAGCAAGTGATGTGTATGTAGAACTGTATGTAATAAATAATGACAAAGGACTTTAATTACACTTGATGTTTCATTTATTATATTTTAAAGATTAATTTTAACACTAAAAATTACAAACACACACTCTCTCTCACACACACACACTCTCTCGCTCTCACTCACGCACTCACACTCTTTCTCTCTCTCACACACACACTCTCTCTCACACACACACACTCACTCTCTCTCACACACACTCTCTCTCTCACTCACACACTCTCTCTCACACACTCTCTCACACTCTCTCTCACACACTCTCTCTCTCTCACACACTCTCTCTCTCTCACACACTCACACTCTCTCACACACTCTCTCACACACACACTCTCTCTCTCTCTCTCTCTCTCACACTCACTCACTCACTCACACTCACTCTCTCACACACACTCTCTCTCACACACACACACACACTCTCTCTCACACTCACTCACTCACTCACTCTCACTCTCTCACACACACTCACACACACACACACACACTCTCTCTCTCACACTCACTCACTCACTCTCACTCTCACTCTCTCACACACACTCACACACACACACACACACACACTCACTCTCTCTATCTAAACCTGCTCCTACTCCATCTGTGTAAAACGGGACCAGGGTCTGACTTCAGATTCCTGTAGGTTGGGCTTGTCAAAGGCAGCACATAAGTGGTCTGGAACCTTCAGTTCATTAATCTGCTCTTGGTATGGGCCAGGATTGATGACCACCTCCTCAAAAAACAGTCTTAGCAGACTCTCCACGTAGTCTATAACACAAAAAATACAATGAACCTGGCATTTTTTAATTAGACATTTTTCTACAATTGTGATCAAACAACATTTTGGTCAATCAAACTGCATTTACCATAAACAACATGTATAATGTAATGTACGTGTTAATTGAATATCTAATTTTTCAGAAGATCTACATATTTTCCATATTTATTGTATGGTAACATTATCCTTTTATACTTACTGTAGGTTGGTTCTGTTTTTGTGTAGTGAAGGGAATGATCCCCTTTTTGTATTTTGGCCATTTCACTTTGATAGACGGTTCACCACTCTGGTTGCATGTATACTCGCGATTGGAATTTTCATTATAGTGAAGAGCAGCAAGGTGCAACCTACATAGTTAAATTAAGAAATGAAAAGGATAAAATTGGTAAGTGGTAGTTGTTTAAAGTGTGATTAATTATGTGGATAAATTATGTATTTACAAATATAAGACAGTGTGACAGATGCACATACAGCATTATTTATGAACTTAAAAGACATTTAAACTGTCACACCTGTTCAACATTCCCAAAAAAGAGAATGCCACATTTTTCGGAGCAAATTTCAATATCAGGCTATGGAAGCCTTCAACTGAGGAGGTCTGATGGTGAGGGCTCAGTTTTGACACGTCTTTCAGTAGTCGCTGGTTTATCATCAGGTCGCAAAACCGTTCACAAGCTTTAGTGCCTAATAAAGACAGAGAGTCCTTATCAACATATAACTGTGTCATTTTTATGGCTGGAAATATCGATATAGATTATTAAATCCCATTGCATCTGTATATCACTATGGCACTTGAATTCAACAGACTTTTGTCAATCGTAATCTTTAATATTATAGTCATGGTTTATAAAAAATCAATCGTTTGACTCTTAGCAGAATCAATATTTTAGTTTTAGATTTCAGTATTATAGTTTTTAGTATTATAGTTTAAAGCATTATTTAATAAATATTTTTTCCATAATGGAAAATTTAAAGGTATCTGAAATATTTCAGAATAAAATTCAATATCAAATTGAATTAGGATTAGAATTGAGTCAAGAGCTTGTAAATAGGAATTTAATCATAAAAACTCTATCAACCCAGCCATAGTTATCTTCATGGTTGTTACCAAACTAGGCTAATCATGTAGCATTATGAATCAACAAAATCCTTACTTGGTGTCAACCAAGCTCGCATCTCAAGAGGTGGGTGGGCGCAGACTGGGAATAAGTCGCTGTTATGATTGTGCACATTTTGCACATGGTTGGTTACAGACTTCCACTTTTCCACGGCTTCTTCACCTGTCTTGGAAGAGGATGCACACCAGTAAAGGTGGTTTATGATACTTCTCCTCCAGGCCAGAACCTCTCCACAACTACGCTCTTTCCCTAGTGCATCGATCTTCTTGGCGAGACCTTAAGTAGCAATTACAGAAAATAAAATTAACTCAAATATTATACTTTAATCAGTTCTTAAAACTTAGTTCAAGTTCATTTGTGCTTTTGTCACTTGAGTCACAAGTTGTGATATTATGTTGCTGTTGTGTATATATCTGATTAATCTGAAATGCTGCCAAACAGTTACCCTTAGAGACATGCCAAGTATCAAAATAATGCTGGATGTCAGGTCGTTGCTCCCTCAGATACTTTTGTATCGAAGGATGCCGATCTGTGACAATTGCACCAACCCTTAACCCTGCTGATTCCAGGAACTGGAGGCTTCTCAAAAACCCTTCGCGTTCCATGCGTGGACTTGCACCCACTTCATTACTCTGAGAGATGGAAAAAAAAAAACTCAATTTAGCAGACAAAAGACATGTTTTGAAATGTAAAAAAAAACGACATTTACACTTTTATCCAAACAGTTAATAGATACCATATAAACCAAGACAATGAGTATGTTTACATGCACAATAATTTTAAGTTTTGATAGTTATCAAAGTGTTGCTGTGTTTGTATACACACTCATTGTGAGAAAGCCATACACAACAATGCCATTATAGATTAATGCAGTGCCATAGTAAATTGCATTTTTACCTGGATTAATTGAATGTCCACCACCTTGTTGTCTTCCAGGTTCATCATCGTGTAGCTTCCATACTTGGCACAGTGTCCTTCAGGGGGAATCAGAGTAGAACAGAAAAAAGTTTAGGAGGTTACTGGTTTATTGACCATATTTTTCCACATTGAACAACATTTTAATCCAATGTCTCTACAGTTTATTGCAAAATGCAAAATTCTTCAATGCTTCAGACATTTCATAATGCTTATACTGTGGTTGGAATGACCAGATGAAAGTGAATGTTGTTATTTTTCACTCAAAATGAACAAACCTGGGGAATCAGCTCTCATGTCACCACCCAAGACAACGGCCTTTCCAGAATGCCTTGCCATCTCCAGCATTGTGTTTTGTTCAGTCCTCCAGTGCCATAAAATTGTTGGCTGGAGAAAGTTCTTCTGATGAATAAAAAATGTCCTGGGACATATACATTCCAGACAGAGTGCTGACAGTACCTGGAAGATATCACATTACATAAGTATAAAAAATGTTTAACAATGACAAATTTATAAAATTTATTTTGTTTACACAAATAAAACCTTGTGGATCTGTATGAATGAAGCCCCACTGAATGCTACTGCTGCCGACAAATGCAAATTCCCAGCTGGTGTACTCTGGATGTGTGGCTGGCTGTTCCACTTTGTTTTTTGAGGCAGTGTGAACAGATCTATGCGATTTTGAAGCAATAAAATGTATATGAACAATATCCAATATGCCAATAATACAATAAATAAAATTATGTTTGTAACAATTTGTCAGTGCTACATTTATGATCACCTGCGTGATGGATACAAATGTCCCATTTACAAATGTCTCAACTGTGCAGGTATGGCAGCATGCTTGACACTTCCGAAACAGCTGTAGCAAATTGTCTTCATACACCATGTATTTCCTGGCTTTGTATGGTGGTTGGCAAACCCTGGACAATCATAACTCAGCAAATCATATCATACTTTCTAACAAGGCATCTTGATTGATCATCTCAAACCTGACCTATATACCATGACGTTTTTTAACATGTATGATGTTTTAATGATAACGACATTTAGACTTACTTTTCAATGCTCTCTTGAGTGATATCAGGCTCATAGGTGACATCTGAACACTGATTTGAGGTGTATGTTGAGCTCTCATCGAACACAGTGTCTTCCATGCGTGGCCTTTTAATTGGTGTTGAAGTGAGACACGGAGCTCCAATACCTGTACCAACACTCACACCAACAGAGAGGCCGAAAGGCTTCACCTGAATAGCTGAAATTTTCAACACACACATATGACAATCAAACACATGAAATAAAACAAGAAGACTATTACCAGTTAATACAATGAAGATAAACATAGCTAGTAGCATATAACTTTACCTTTACTCCGTCTTTTCTGCTTGTGGGTTTCCGTTTGAACCGACACATTTTTCAAAGATGGTGCATGACATTGACAGGCCACATCTCTTGTTACGGGCTGTATAACAGGAATTGCATTATGTTATGATATTGGTACAAGGGCAAAATAGATTGTGCAGGACTGCCAACTTTTGAGTTCAATTTTGAGTTAGAATTACGATTCAATTCATAAGCTTGAGATTCTGATCTTGATTCAGTATTGATTCATTTGAATATACAATACCATTTTTAATGTTGTAAACTATACATGGAAACCTGTCTGTTGGTATCAAAATTGACAACTTGTATACAATTATATGTCGATTTTTAAAATAATTGAGCAATTGCATGAGACATGATTCATTTCAATAAGTAGTTCTATATTTTTCAACATAAGTTACCCTTTGTAAAGAGTAAGAGATGACCGTTATGTCGAATCTGTCTTGATTCAAGTGTGCGTGCCAAAAACCAACATCACGGTTTGTGGCGCTGACGCTCCAAAAGACGCAGCACTAAACATTTATTAATATGACAAAGTTATGTTGGCAGCCCTGTATGATGTTCAACGTCTCAAGAGCTTGGTTGTAGATAGTTTAACTTACCGTCAAACTTTGTGAGGTACCAACGGTGTACACTGACGGGACCGCGTTATCTGTTAATGACAGATATCTCACAAACCCCATTTCGTGTTCTGTCCAATTTTTGAAGCATTCACGCGTGAAGTGCTTCGAGCACATCCGTGACCTCTCTGTTATCCCTCCTTCCTCGAAATGTAAAAAATCGAGCCATTTGGACCGTAACGAGGGAATTTTAGGGAATGGGAAAAGTGTTCCGTGAGTATCACAACCAAAAATGCACCTCCTCGCCATCTCTCCTTTCACACGCTGTCAATGCTCGCAAACACACAGGCAGCCTGTCTACTGTCAGTTGGAGGGGCGTGGTTACAGATGTTAAGGAGACGCCTAAACCGTCAAGCCTACGTCATCAGGCAAGGTCCTCCAATGCAGAGGGGCGGGGAATTTTCAGATTTTGATTAAAGATTATGAAGCCAAAAAATTTTTTTGTGTGGATTGACTTGCATGGATGAATTGTTCACCACAAAACGATCAATTTAGGCAAACAAAGTAAGTATGGTCAATTTTGATTTCATGGGGACTTTAAGTGGGCCTTGCGCGTGCTGTGACTGAGGCGCGCCATTTTTTTTTCCAGAAAGTTCCAGAGTTTTCCCGAACTGCGCTGAGCTTCTCTGGTGTTTTTGTGTTTGTTACCCTGCCAACCAGATGACATCTCTTCACTGTCCTGTCTCAGATGTTTTGTTTTGTTATGTTTCATTGTTACAAGTCATTACAAGTGCTCACATAATCAGTCATCGCAAGTCAACGCATCGAGAGTCTTCGTGGAATCAGTGTGATACAAATGTTCTTTACACACATCTATACGAACATTTTACTGAGTTAGATGGAACTGAACAGAGTGATTATTTGAACTGCACTTGAACTGTGATTTGAACTATTTGATGTGAAGCTGAAAGAGTCATCCGAGTTAATTGAAGTGATTAGTTTGAATTGTACTATAAGAGTCTTCAACTTTATTCAGTATTTTGTTAAGTACCATCCAGTGTTATTGGTGAGTTAATTAATGTCTATACATTGGAATTAATTTAGAAAGTATACCTCTGAAGAGTGTTATAGAGTGTTTGAAATTGATGTCTTGAAGTTTCATAAAGTCTATAAGCCTAATTCAGAGAATCTTTTATTCTCAGTTTTATTATTTTGTTTCAGTAAACTTTGAAAATTATTTTCAGAAGAATTAATAGTTTCTTAAAAAAAAGAGAAAATAAATGATTAATTGTTAAAAGTAATACAGCTGAAGATTATTTCTGGAACTTACCTTGGAGTAGGGGCGTCTCACTTTCACTATTAGGTTTAGGTGGGTGGGAAAGTGAGCTGGAGTTATCACTTTGCATCACCTTTTATTCTTCAGGAAGCCACCATGTTGACATTTAATTAAACAATTCTTAAAACGTATCATCATCGTAAAAAAGACCTGAAGCCCACACTTCTTATTCCTGCAGTATATCAGACAATAGGTAAGCTAAAACATATACACACTAACTGTGTATCCTGAGACTCAAAGCACCAGGGGTGGGGACTAAGATCCTGTCACTTCTAGGTCTTCCAAGGTAACATAGTAATATTCCCCTACGAGGCGAGACTTACAGTCCCGTTACATTAATATAAGTAAACATTTAAAATATTAGTATAAAGAAAAATGTTGTTATGATTATTTTAAGGTTATATTTTGTCCTTAATAGACTGCTGGATCATGCACCCTCTCTCCCCTCTCTCTCATCAAGTTTGAATACCCATACTCTCATGGTATAAACTGAGTCGAAATCAACAAAAAAATGGTGATGTCTTTACAGGGAAGATTATGTCACATTTTTGAATAATATTTGGTGTTTAATCTGTCAGGAACAGCTGCTCAGTGTGTCTCAAAACATCATGGTTACTGTTGTAACCTCCATTCCCAGATGGAAGGAACGATATGTTGTGTTGATTGTGGTGACACAAGGGGTCTCTTCTGAGAGCCTTGCTTACCTCTAAACTTGAGAAAAGGCCAATGTCAAATTGGCAGACAGAATTTGCATGCCCCGCCTTGGACATACGGGTATAAAGGGGAGCGTGCGAGCGTCTGTTAGGCAGGTTTTCACTAAGGAGGCAAAAATAAGGTTACGGCGCATTGCAGTGGTAGGGATAGTGACGTGGCAAGGGGAACACAGTGTCTCGTTCCTTCCATCTGGGAAAGGAGTTTACAACATTAACCATGATGTTGCCCTTGTCACTCACTCGACATTGTGTCATTTGTAGTGACACAAGGGGTCGCACTTCAAAACGGCATGCACTAACCCGTGTTACGTGACTGCTGAGCCAGGTGCAAGCAGGCTGTTGCGTGCTAGAAGCAACTGGGTCGGCTGCACGTAACCCTCCCCAACGCCCTCAATAACAGGTGTCATACACCGCTCTTAGGTTCCCAGTACATGTACGGGAACAGGCGACATGTCTTATATGGGAGCCAGCCGGCCAGCCGTGGCCTTTTCTCTCCCTATGTTTCTCGTCATAGAGTTAAAACATCTTAATGCTATAGATGCGTTGGAGAAGGTGTCCATTCCTATTCTTTCAGGGGGAAAAGGCCCTGCGGACACCACGACCTGCCCAGACTGGGGGGAGGTAACTTGTGGCTAATATGCATGGGGGTTGTCAAAACAACAAACCTCCTCCCGGGGCAGCACTTGCAGGTTCACGACCTGGTCCCTGGAGGGGGTCATAGGAACCATGGGCATGTAGCCCGGACGCGGTCTTAGGATGGTATGGGTATCTGCTGGACTGAACTCCAGGAAAGTGTTACTAACCGAGAATGATTGCAGGTTAGCCGACCCTCTTGATGGAGGCGAGCGTGATCAGGAAGGCTGTCTTCAAGGAGAGGGCTTTGAGTAAGAAGGGTCGGTGTCAAGGCAGATTGGAGACGGGGAAGTACGCATCCTTCAGGTCTACCACCACGAAGCAATCTTGATAATGCAGGTTAGAATTCGCCTCGCGTGAGCATTTTGAACGGGAGTCTGTGTAAAGTCCGGTTGAGAACTCGCAAGTCCAAGATTGGCCGCAACCCACTGCCTTTTTTAGGTACGATGAAGGGCTGTAGAAACCCTTCTTCATCTCAGCTGGAGGGACAGGCTCAATCGTGTCCTTAAGTAGCTGGGAAGTGCAAGCCATGCTTCTCCGTGCGAGGGACACTAATGGGATGATCGTTTTGGAGGTACCGGTTGAGACCTCACGGCCGGAGGGAGCAGGTAATAGTGCATCGGGAGGCAAAACCGCGTCCCGAGGCTTGGGTGCTGAGAAAAAACTCAAAGCAATTACCTTGCTCCATGCACCCGGCAGGGGGCAGGATATAGAGAGAGGAGGAGGTCCTGTAGGGATGTCTTCGAGACTCATCAGCGCTGGCCTGCCGGGGCTGGGCAGTCGTGGGTCCGGAGGCGAGGTGGCCATGTCTGGGGAGCCGGCACTGCAAAGTTTTGATGCTGGGGTGCCGTGAGAATGGCGCGCACCAGTCTGATCACCCAGGAATTCAGGAAATTGCTCTTTTATTGATAATTTGGGTACCACAGCCCAAAGGGGGTGCAGCGAAAGAAAAAGGGAGAACTGAGGATTCACCTCCCAGCCCTATACCGGGGGGCGGAGTGGTCTTGCTACCAGCTCCAGAGCAAACGTCTGGCTTCCTGAGTGCGCCGTCTCAGGAGCACTTAGGGGTCTTACGGGCCCTAAAAGAGGTCCTGGAGATGGGGGGTGTATGCTCCGGCCCGGGTTGAGCTGGGCCCGGATTGAGGCAGAGCTGCAGTTGGTTTCTTCGAAGGGGGACGCCCATGGCGAGCAGACGGGGGATGGCCTGCGCTACGGTGGCGCGGCATGATGTGAGAGATGGCCTCCGTCTGTTTCTTCACCACCGAAAACTGCTGGGCGAAATCATCGATGGTGTCGCTGAAGACGGGGCATTGAGAAAACGGGCTTTGTCAACGTTGCGCATCTCGACCAAGTTTCAGATGGCATTCCTGGATCACGAGGGTGGCCATCGCCACCCGAGTGCTTGCACTGTGACCTTCGTAGCTCTGAGAGCGAGGATACCCAAATCGCCTCCATCGCCAGCCAGGTCGTCCTCAATCTCGTGGGAAGAAAGAGCGACACTGGCAGCGGCTGGATTGGCATTCATTTTGAGAAAGGTCAGTGTGATCGCTACCCAGGCACACGAGGCAGCGTCTATGACCGTCGGATCTGGAGAGATACCAGCCACATCCAGACCAGGAACTAAACAACGGCGAAAGGGCATCTTTAAAAAGACATGTCCTGAAAAGGACGTTCAACGCTCGCTTGGGTATGTTGCTCTTTTACCAGAAAAAAACGGTTTTAGAGGAAAATAATCTCTTTCGTTGTAATCAACTCTTTTAGGAGAGAAGCGCTGTCGAAGCGCCCAGGGGCAGAGTCTGCACAGCGTGCAGAGAGGAGAAAGCTGCTGGAATGTGCCGTCAGAGCCAACAGAAAGCTCTCTTACAGAGGTTTGTGAAGCAGTTGTGACACACAGCTCGCTGATCACACAATCGTTCGGCTCCTAAGAAAAAATCTGTCTGACAGACGCTCGCCCGCTCCCCTTTATACCCGTATGGCCGGGGTCGGGGCATGCAAATTAAAAAATTAGACATTGCCCTTTTCTCAAGTTCAGAGGTACGCAAGGCTCTCAGAAGAGACCCCTCGTGTCACTTCAATCGACACAACGTCGAGTGAGTGACAGAAGGGGAACAGAATCTTTCAATTGCCACTGATTCAGCTCTTGTGTGGCAGGGGTGCTTTATCTGTGATAAACTGTGCCAGGCAGAATTTTGATGGCCTAATATATTTGGAAAAGTCTAAGATGGTGAATGGGCTTTTTAGAAGGATGAAAATATGATTTTACAAATATGTCATGACAGAATTGCAGCATAGGCAAGGCCTAAAAAAGATAACGGTTCGGCATTTCAACAAATATATAGTGACTGTGAAAACCAAGAGCCATATATTTATTCTGGTCTACACTTTGTACTACTCTTTGGCTAAATTGGTGTATCACTCTTAAAAATAAAGGTTCTTCAAGGGTTCTTTGTTGGGGTGTATTGTTCCATGAAGAACCTTTACCATCTGTGTAACCTTTCCATTCCAAGGTTCTTTGTAGTGCAAAAAGGTTCTTTAGACCATAAAAATGTTCTTCTCACTCACTGGTTAAAAGTTAGCTCACTGCAAATTAATTGTGTACTTTCAGTGTTTTTGTTGAAAATTTTCAAAATGTTATCAACATTATTCATAAGTGAAATATTATTTAAACATTACTACATTAAATTCAATGTCCTTCTCAATTTTTAACAATAATTTTTGTTTCTGTTAAGTAAACAAACAACACATTTTCAATGCACTGCAATGAAGTAGCCTACTTTTTTTTTTTTTTTTTTTTTTTTGCTGGTTAGACATTTTTCCTTGACTGAAAAGAAAATTTGTTTATTTATTGGTTAATATGCAGGATGTTATAGGATATTTATTTATTTATATACATTTATAATTACTTAAATCCATGGATATTATGAGGTTTCACTTTAAAGAAAACAGCATGTAAGGCAGCAGTGAAATATACATGATTAATGATAAGTAAATTAAAATACATGATCATTTTATAATTAGTCCATAAAGCTGTAAAAAAAAGCTAATTTCCAATAGTAAAAGGTATTATATCAATATAACGTTATAAAGTGCATTTTCTATTGTTAATTCTTTTATTTACATAAACCTTTTCAATTTATAAGGGTTAATATAAATAAAAAAGCATAAATTAGGGTTTTGGATCAATTGGTGCAATAAAGTCCCTTCTTTTACGAGTGGTTCTATTAAGAGCCTTTGGAAAGGGTTCTTTGTGGCACCAGAAAAGGTTCTTTGTGGCACTAAGGAAAAAATGGTTCTTCAGAGAACATGTTACTTAAAGGTTCTTTGTGGAACCAAAATAGGTTCTTCTATGGCTTCGCTATGAAACACCCTTTTTGGTTCTTTGTGGCACTTGTCTTTTTAACAGTAGCTTTTGTTACAGAACTTTTGGAAATTACCACTTTACAAATGTCCACTATATTCTTATGTAAAAAGAAAGAAAATAATTTGTTTTATCTCTTCTATGAAAAAGAAACTTGAATATCTTGAAACTTAATTCAAAGATAGTTATTTTATATTCAAGGAGATTTGGAGCTTGATGCTATTTTCTTGGAAGAGCATATCTAAGCAATGTCTCAAATGTTAATAACAAGCACACATAATTAACTCTTTGCCTTATTTTTTGTTGATATGCCTGTTCTTCCAACAAAATGTCATCGTTACTTGGGGTTTTAGTAGGTAATTTCTCCAACTCAGGTTTAACATAAAATGTCAAGAAATTCAACCCCTTATACCACCTTTGCCATTTTAAATGTCAGAAGGAGTGGTGGTGTCATGTGGTTGAAGCACTGCAAATGTGACAAAAACTACCTAATGATTTTAAGGGTCGACAACGATGTACTAAAAACAGAAAAGTTTTTCCTTTGGGTTTTTGAAAAGTTTCGCGTACAGATGACAAGGTTGTCAAAATGATCCCCGTTCTCACGGATCCACGAAAACGATTAAAAATGATGTATTATGCATGCCAGTCCAGTAGTTGGTGATGTCACTTTGTAAAGAAACACTGCGCACATAAGCATCCTTCAACAGATCGATGAATAGAAACAATGAAGTTGATGGAAGAATTGAGCAATTTTGTCTGGACGGACAATGAGGTTGCTTTATTACTACAATTACTTTGATATCAACTCAAAATGTTGAGCAGCACAAACACAGGTTTTTTTTTTTTTTTTTTGTTTAATTTTTTCATGCCAAACGTCTTACATGAAATTGTGTCAAAAATTACAGAACAAGAACAGTAAAAAAAAATATATATATATATATATATATATATATATATATATATATATATATATATATATATATATATATATATATATATATATATATATAACAATTATCAAATAAAAAAACAAAAGCCAGAGGGAGAAAAAAAAAAATCTATATAAGGTTAAACAATGAAAGCATTTTTTGACTTTTCAATGATTGTTTGTTTTTTATGCCCATCAAATACATAGTAGGCCTATAGAAGTTATAGTCAACCAGAAAAAGTGCAATAGCGGATTCTTACCCAAAAATTAGCATTTGTGTATAAAACATTTACCAAGTAGGCTATATAATAAAGAGATTAACAATGTACTTGATACGTGAATTTGCATTGTTATAAAGAAAAATAATATTATACAGGTGAAACTCGAAAAATTCGAATATCGTGCAAAAGTTCATTAATTTCAGTAATTCAACTTAAAAGGTGAAACTAATATATTATATAGACTCATTACAAGCAAAGTAAGATATTTCAATCCTTTATTTGATATAATTTTGATGATTATGGCTTACAGCTTATGAAAACCCCAAATTCAGAATCTCAGAAAATTAGAATATTACATGAAATCAATAAAAAAAAAAGGATTTTAAATGCAGAAATGTCAGCCCTCTGAAAAGTATAATCATGCATATGTACTCAGTACTTGGTTTGGGCCCCTTTTGCATTAATTACTGCCTCAATGCGGCGTGGCATGGATGCTATCAGCCTGTGGCACTGCTGAGGTGTTATGGAAGACCAAGATGCTTCAATAGCGGCCTTCAGCTCTTCTGGACTGTTTGGTCTCATGTCTCATCTTTCTCTTGGCAATGCCCCATAGATTCTCTATGGGGTTCAGGTCAGGCGAGTTTGCTGGCCAATCAAGCACAGTAATACCATGGTCATTGAACCAGGTTTTGGTACTTTTGGCAGTGTGGGCAGGTGCCAAGTCCTGCTGGAAAATGAAGTCAGCATCTCCATAAAGCTTGTCTGCTGAAGGAAGCATGAAGTGCTCTAAAATGTCCCGGTAGACGGCTGCGTTGACTCTGGACTTAATAAAGCACAGTGGACCAACACCAGCCGATGACATGGCTCCCCAAACCAACACAGACTGTGGAAACTTCACACTGGACTTCAAGCATCTTGGATTGTGTGCCTCTCCATTCTTCCTCCAGACTCTGGGACCTTGGTTTCCAAATGAGATGCAAAATTTGCTCTCATCAGAAAAGAGGACTTTGGACCACTGAGCAACAGACCAGTTCTTTTTTCTTTAGCCCAGGTAAGACGTTTGACATTTGAAGCCCATGTCCAGGACCCGTCTGTGTGTGGTGGCTCTTGATGCCGTAACTCCAGCCTCAGTCCACTCCTTGTGAAGCTCCCCACACATTTGAATGGCCTTTTCCTGACAATCCTCTCCAGGCTACGGTCATCCCTGCTGCTTGTGCACCTTTTTCTTCCACACTTTTCCATTCCACTTAACTTTCTATTAATGTGCTTTGATACAGCACTTTGAGAACATCCAACTTCTTTTGCAATTACCTTTTGAGGCTTTCCCTCCTTGTGGAGGGTGTCAATGATGGTTTTCTGCACAACTGTCAGGTCAGCAGTCTTCCCCATGATTGTGAATTCAACTGAACCAGACTGAGAGACCATTTAAAGGCTCAGGAACCCTTTGCAGGTGTTTAGCTGATTAGAGTGTGACACTTTGAGCCTACAATACTGAACCTTTTCACAATATTCAAATTTTTTGAGATTCTGAATTTGGGGTTTTCATAAGCTGTAAGCCATAATCATCAAAATTATATCAAATAAAGGCTTGAAATATCTTACTTTGCTTGTAATAAGTCTATATAATATATTAGTTTCACCTTTTAAGTTGAATTACTGAAATTAATGAACTTTTGCACTATATTCTAATTTTTCGAGTTTCACCTGTAAGTGTTTATACATATATTGAAATTAGTTTTTTCTGAGAGATAGCTCGTTACAAAAGGATTTAACACAAATACATTCACTTAGAAGAGATGATAGTTCATCTTCTATGTCACAAAGTGCATTTCTTCTTAATATTTTGAATATTAATATTTTGAATATACTTATGGAGTCTGCTATTACACAGATAGCAATAAGTCGGCGGGGTGCTCCAGCGGCAGAATGGCGATATCGCAAACACGTTTGACGGCGCACTGCCGGCGGCAGCCGCTTTTTAAAAGCGGCAGCCGCCTTCGTTCCGCGGCCGGCCCGCTGGCCATCGATCTGCCGCTGCTTATTGTATGTATGCGTGTGTGTGTGTGTGTGTGTGTATATATATATATATATATATATATATATATATATATATATATATATATATATATATATATATATATTTTTTTTTTTGTATATATATTTATAGCATGCAGTTTATCAAGAATAATGATTGATCAAACCAGACAAATTTCCATTTCAAAGTACAGTAACTGTCATTGAAACAAGATGTCAGATCACTGAAATATAAATAACAGAAAAATACAAACATTATATATATACACACACACACACACACTAAAGAACATGCAGGTTTCCAATAAAAAACATTTAAAAAAAAAAAAAAAAAACACTATTGTAACACTTACAATAATTGTTAATAATATAAAGAGGTCAGCTCTGGGATGAAAAGAATTACCAGTAAACATAAGCAATGAGGATATCTGGTACCAAAGAAAGTGCAGGATACCAAATAAATTGAGGTATAACAAGTCATTTCTAACAATAGGTTAAGTGGTAATAATTCAGAGTAAAGCTCTGGAGTAGAATATACCATTATAACTGCAATGCTGACCTGTGGCACAAGGATTTATAAGCTATATTTAACAATAGAATAACGGTTAAGCACTGTGACGGATTGGGTGAGTGTAGTCTGACACTTTTAGCAGGCTTTTTTAGGGGTCTTGATGTTACTGACTGCAGGATAAAGAAAGGGTTCCAGTTGTCAGTGATGCTGTCGGCTGTGGGTCCCTCTCAGCTGTGCGGCACCTTTTTCCACCTTCATGTTCAGGTGCTCCTTTCAGGCAACGCGTAACGTTAACCTGGATCGCCTCATCAGTGGCATCCTGGGTTGCCGGGTTCTTCCGGATGGCTCCTGTAGAAAATAAAGTTCTGTCATTCCATTTGATGGAAAGGTGATTAGAGAAGCTACTCTGAAGCATTCGCCACACAGTTGTCTTTAGGTCCCTCCCACATTTGATTGCCAAAAACCGAAGCTGAAAATACAAAAAAAACATGTTACAAATTACATTTCTCTGAAGCTTCTTATAAATTTTAAATGTGACAGGCTGTGGATTCAGACTGTAGAATATGCAGTGTACGATCTTAATTTTACTTTTTAGATTACCCTATGGCGTTATAAACGAAATCGGCACACTTACAAATCGTTGCTGGAGCTCTTTATCCTGCCTCAAACTGTTGTCAAGCAATGCCAAATCTTCCTGGGTGTCTAGGTGGGAGTAACAGATCCCCTGGCAGGGATAACTCTCCAACAGACACATTGGCACTGAAATGTTGCAGCATAGCATTTTGTTGTCCATGCTACGCACAACATCGCCAAACTCCAAGACGTCGCAGCATTAGGGTTTGATCTGCACCTACAGGGGTTCCCAGAATAAAAGAATAAAGTAGTCAGTCCTGGTCCTTCAAATACTAAACTATGACATTTATATCTAGGTCTACTACATGTACAGGTGGCAACCACAGGTGTTGTTTGCAAGTTGTACCTGATTGCCCAGTGCGAGCAAATGTCTTCAACATTGTCCCAACTTGCTTCACTTGCTCTTGAAGTGAGGCGCTGTCACTTGGGAAGTAACAATATATTGATTAGCAATACACTAAATATAATAGTAATATAACCACAATTATCATACCAGTAACTTTCCCTGTAATTTCTATCCACAGTATGTTATGCATGGCATACAAGTTCATAATGAAGAACCCTTATGATAACATCAATTTCTTTTTTTTTTCTTTGAAGCAGAATATTTGTTTGTAAAAGGGGAGGAAAAAGAAAATGAAATATTGGTATACAGATTTTGGTTGATATATCATACTGTACAGTGAAATTTGCTATAGTTATATCATTCCCTACTCACCTGAAGGACGGATAGATCAGGCAAATCTCCAGTCAGGCCTTTGTAGAGTGTGTGCTCCTTTAAATAACACTTTCATGAGTGGGAAGTGGCATATCCACAGGTATTTTAAATCAAACATGCAACATATTGTAATAAATCTACAATATTCAGCCTTTACCTTACACCCTCGGTTGTTGCTCTAAACTTTTATTATATTAAATACTTATTTATATAGCTTGCTCACTGTATAATCATGATAGCCTAATACTTATAACACAAGATTGCATCTTAAACGAATGACTGAGTTGAAAACTTGAATAAGAACGCATTTTACACAGAGGGGACCAGCTAGGAAACTTACCTGCCTACAATAACTGTTTTCATTTGATTTGAGTTACATTAAACATGAATAACCTTAGCCGAGTCCCCAGGAACATCGGGCTATTAAAGTAACAAGCCTATAACTGCGGTCTTATCAATTCTAGCTTCACCATACACTCAAACTGTGAGGTTTATCTGCTTTCCTCGTGGACCTGTAGCACAATGCCCTGACAGTGACTTCACCTGTGCCCTGATCTTTATTAGAAACTGAGAGGAGAGCAAGTTAATATAATTTATATTACAATTATCACAAAAATTAACAAACAGTCTGCTTTAAAACTAAGAAAAAACAAGCTTCTATACTAACCTTACATAAAAAATGAACACGTGGCGAACTAGCTTAGCCGCTATCTGCCGGCACACCACATTAAATTAAAATACTTACCCTTGTAGTTGCGCAGATAACTCGATATGTAGAGTTTAAAGCCCTTGTCCCTTGCTTGTCGGAGCAGGTAAACCGGAAACAGATATGGCGACAGCGGAACTTCACAGTTCAGTCTTTGTCATGTGTTTTAGCAATACATTTTTAACATTTATAATGCGTTTAGATTTTTTTTTATTGCCTTTACAGGGACTTTAACACTTTCTTAAACATTTGTACAGGTCATAATTGCAAAACCTGTAAAAGGTAAAATAACAAAAAAAAAATCGAGGTTGGAAAAAATGTGGACATAAACGAAATTTCTGCGCAACTGTGAAACCAGAGGATAATTTTGCTTTTTCATTGAGTTTATCCTTCACGTCAAAACAGGGATTTTTATGTTTATTATAGATATCACCATGGTTGCAAATTAATAAAAAAAAATAAAGTATACCCGAGATTTTGGCCATGTTGCAGATGTCTTTCACTGTTCACTGATAGTCAGGCATTCGTGAAAATTCTAACTTCATCAATTTATTCTGCTAAATTGTTCATACCACACTCTCAGAAAATAAAGTACATAATTGTACCTTTAGGGGTACAATGGCTTGTCACTGGGGCTGTACCCTCAAGGGTACAGCTTTTGTACCCTTGGCATAGGGTACATATTTGTACCCCTGTGTTTTGTACCTTAAGAGACCAGTCTTGTACCTGTGGTGACAATTTTGTACCTTTACAGTACAAAATGGACCCTTCAAAAAGGGTACAAAATTGGCTTTGACGGTACAATCGTTGACTATAATTTTATATATATATATATATATAAAAATGTACACACACTGAATTAAAATCAGAATTTATTAAATCTTAAAATTCTTAAAATGATTAAATTCATTTTAAACACAATGTCTAACTGTGACATATAAATGATCATCAACTGAGTAAGTGTCATTTGCCTGAAAGTCCATTTCATCTCCTGGTTTCAGTAAAGTCCATTCTTTATCAACCTTGACACTGCATGCATGAAAGTGACGGTCATAGGACAGAGGAATCAACATTTTTCCATAAAGGATCCACATGGTGTCTATGTTAAAGATGTACTTGATTTGCCAAAACAATGGAATATGCTCAGAATGCAGTACATCTATGACAAATACATCTCTGACAGCATACTTCACATTGTTGACTGTTACTTCAGACACACGTTGGATAGCTTTCTCTGTTAAATCTACATCACTGAGGTTGTGATTGACCATCAGGGCTCTCTGCAGCTCCACAGGTAAAGATAAAAAATGAGTGGTCACACTTTTTGCCGGCACTTTCTCAAATTCACCCAGCATACTCCCACAAAACTCCCAGCACTGTCTGAGCTGGTGTCAGTTGCTCAGTGTTGTAGCTATGTTTACAAAATTTCTGCAGTTATGGGCAACCATTTTAAAATATTGGTGCTTGGCCTCAAATCTCATGCACCATAACAAATGCAGCGGCCCATACATTTGTATCAGTCTTGAATAATGAATTAAGTAATGACACTTTGGAGTAATAACACCCCCAAACACATCTTTCATTTCTGTCAGGAACTCTTGAACAACTACATTTAACAAAAAAAGGTTCTCTCTCTTCACCTTCGTAGCCATAACGATCTCAGTAATCTCTCGACACAACAAAAAAACATAACAATATTTACAATCAGGTGGCACACGGTGTGCCATTACAAAAGGCAAAAGCCTGAAAAGGCACCACTTTGGTGAAGAAGATCCAGTAATACCAACATGCTGCAGTCTTTCTGATAACTGTACTGGTTTGTTTACCTTGTCATTTTAACCAATGGACAGTTTTTGTAGTTCTTCATTTATTTCTCTTATAGTTATATGTTTTTCTGTATGAGCTTTACCAATAACTAGCTTCATAACAAGTGGAATTACACCCTCTAACAAATCGTGCATTATGTCCGGTGGTAAAGCTTTTGTCACATCAAAATATTGCAACTCTTCAAAAGGTGAAGGACCATTCACACCATAAGTCACTTTGTCATCAGGATTTTGTTGAACGCGGGCAAGATGACACTGATGAACCTCAGATGTTCTTAAAACAAAGCTGTCTTCCTCAAACATGTGTTTTATATCTCCATAAGAAGCCATGCAATAACGACAAATTCTACCAGAGTTAAATGACATGGTAAATCCACCGATCATGTGAGCTGACAAGTTATCACCAGATAAAGTTGCAAGAGCAGCACGAAATGTGTGTTCAGTTTCATCAACAGTTACTGTAAAACCATCAGTTGCCAGTTTTTTAAGATCATTAAGCAAAGGTTTTAAGATGACATCCAAACCACACTGTTTAACATATGAATAACGCACCAACAACGCTAAATGAATATGTCTCTGCTGCGATCTATACTTGTAGTCCAAATTGCCTAAAGTATAATAGAATGCGCGCAGCTTGTGCTTGGTTCTTTTTGACCCCAATGGGTTAACTACTTCAAATTCGTCTTCATAGAAATGCAGCCGCAATGCAGTTGGGTGATCTTTAAAAAACATGTGTTGTTTGAAAATTTCTCCATCACAGTTGTCTGTTAAAAATTCGCTGTCTGTCTCTGGATTATTTTCATTCAGAATTTGATCCCAAATGTCCTCATGAGAACAGTAATTTTTCAGCACTTTATCAATGGGTACATATGAATAGGAGCCCACTGAGTGTCCTACAGAGTCCCTTAACTTAAAATGGACAGGTTCTGTCATGTTAAGCTTGGATTTACAATGGTCTTTTATCATATATGGCGATCGAATAGCTTTTGAGGCCTCATCAAAAAAATCATTAGACTGTATAACCCTTTTCAGTTCTGGACTTTGTGACATGTCAAAACCACTTTTCTGCAGGTGGTAAGCTATAAAAGAATCATAGTTCTCCTTAAAAAAAAACACAGCAAGAAATTAACATCATCAACCATTTCTTTTTGAACTGACAATGGTAGGCCATTTTTCTCTCTACATTTCAGAACGAACTTGAAAAGATTTTCTTTGAAATTCTTTAACAGCTCATCCATACATGGAGGATTTTCAGTGACAGTGTGTGTCCTAGGCTGATCAAAATCTTCATCGACTACCTCAGTATTTCCATCGTCGTCGTCATCATTGTCAGGATGTAAAACACAGTCTGTGTGTTTTCGATATACATGTCACCTAAAAGATTCATATTTTGTAAATGTTGACTGGCAGTCATTAAGTCCACATGTAATAGTGAAATTGGCTTCATGGGCATGAATGAGTCCTATGTGCTGAATTAGTTTCATCAAGGTGAATGTCCTCCTGGAGCATTTGGAGCACTGGTATGGACGAGGCATGGTCAGTAGAGGAGATTTATTTGCCTAGTGACAGTTATTGGCAGAGGCTGGTCACCATCCACAACTATTTTGGCAATGTACCTTTGGAGAAACATCAGTGTGTTCTTCAGATGTCTTGGATATGAAAGATTGAACACGAAGTATGTGCAGAACGCTGAGATGATTCCTTCATCGATTCCTGAGGTGCGACACACCTCGATGTGGTCCACTTTCAGAATGTTTGGAGCTCTCCTGGCAAAGGCCATTTTCCAGTCTTGGTCGGTCAACTGAATAGTTGGGTACGGGCTGTCAAGATCAGTCTATTCAAAGCCAAAAGGAAAAAAGCAAAATTAACCTGACAGTTTTACCATTTGGTGAAAAATATTAATACCTCACAAATTCTGGTAATGAACGAAAAGTTAATCCATTCTGACATATTGCACTTGCTCTTAAAGGAGGAATGTGAGGCTGTTGTGATGTTCATTGATAGGGTTGTTAAAATAGCAATAATTAGCATTGTGTTATTGGGTAGATACACTAGATTACTAAGCACATGCATCATCTACATTCTTTACACATTATATGCTCAAATAGTGGTTTATAATTAGAATGTGACTATTCTGATGTGGTGTGCAGGCTCAGCTAGTGAATTAGATTTTGTTTTGGGTGTTCATGCTACACAATTAAGAGTACAATTTTATTTTTTAGTCAATGTGCACAAATATTGTGCTTATGTACTCAAACTTCCGCCTTTTCCTTTCACACAAGAACAGATATGAATTGCTGTTAAAACTTGTTTGACTGAATTTAAGCAAGAATTGATGAATCTTAAGTAATTTAACAATGGTGGAAGACAAAAAGCAATAGGACCATCCAAGCAAGTCTTCAGCGTAGCAACCATGTTGAGGTGATCAGCCTCATTACCAGTTTACATACCACTTAAAAGTAATGAAATATTTAAAAGTGGATAAAGTATTCCATTAAGTGGAGATATGTGTGGGGTTAACAATGTGATTTACTTTCTATCAGTTTGTCAAGTGTATTTGGTGTTACGGAGGTGAACAAAAGAGATTTTAGCAAGCAAGACATACCTCTCCAAGTGTAATAAAGTGATCAATGTTCTCCTTGAAGATGTAAGGCAGAAAGATGAGGGCTGCCCTAAAGTCAATATCTGCAAGACATAAGATATATTTGATATTTAAACACCATTTTTCTAATTCAGAAGCAGTTCAGGTAAATATTAAGGTCATCACTATGCATTTGGTCCAGTGTAGATGTCAATTTCAGGTAAGCAATTTGAATATAAAAGATGACATCCCCACAGAACCTATGTTAATTAAGACCTTGCCAATTGAAGTACACTGTTTTATGACATAAGAATAATAACAAATCTAAAATAGAATTAAAGACATATTAAGGCCCACGACTTGGAAACACTGTGGTATAGGTATTAACATTTAATCAGTACCTGGAAGATCCTCAGTAAGAGCTTCTTCTTTTGTCTCCAGGTAAAACTGGAATAGTGGGGATTTCCTTTGAGCTAGGTGAAGCACCTTCAGTACAATACATTTGAAGCCTTCATTGAATCGCTGACACAAGTTCCCTGTTGCTGGATGGATACGTTCCAACTCATTAAACAACTACAGAAAAAAAAAAACATTAAGCTTTATTCCGTAACAGAGTTCATTCAGCTTGATACTAATCTAAGCAGCAGTGCTTAATGGCATATGGAAGATGTGTGACATTTGTGTGTAGATTACATGTTAGTTTTCATACTATAAAACCATTAAAATTTGCATCATTAATTTCCGCTGTCACATTTTTAATGATGATTAATAAACAAGCAAAAACCACTATGTAACTGAAATGTTATTAGAGTACAATACATTACCAAGTTTGACCCAATAACTCCTCCCCTGTAGTGAAAGCTTCACCAGGAATGTACTGCTCCAAAATAAATGAAGCACAGACTGGAAAACACAATTTTGAGTGGCAACACAAAGCTGAGAAATTATTTTGAAAGGTGCACACCACACCCTGGTTTTGGTTTCCTCCACAAACCAGCTGGCTAAAAAGTGTGCCCAAAATTAAACTAAATACAAACTTATTGTTGTGCATCCTTCATAACAATTTTCAGCTTAAAATCAAGTTATCCTCCTGTATGTACAGCATTTTGGAGCAGCACACTCCTGGTGAAGTTCTCATTTTCATGAAAGGGAATCAAACTTGGTGCATGTATTACACTCACACAGACCAGTAAATAAGACTAGATTAAAAAGTTTGAGTACAAACTTTAAGTTGGCTTGTGAAAGTTTGGACCAGAAAGTTTGAAGAAGTTTAAAGTAGTTTGAAGTTTAAATTAGTTTCAAGTAGTTTCTATTTTAAAGTAGTTTATAGTTTAAAGTAGTTTGAAGTTTATATTAGTTTAAATTAGTTTAAAGTAGCTTATAGTTTAAAGTAGTTTGAAGTTTAAAGTAGTTTATAGTTTAAATTAGTTTGAAGTTTAAATTAGTTTAAATTAGTTTGTAGTTTAAATTAAAGTAGTTTGAAGTTTATATTAGTTTAAATTAGTTTAAAGTAGCTTATAGTTTAAAGTAGTTAATTAGTTTGAAGTTTAAAGTAGTTTGAAGTTTATATTAGTTTAAATTAGTTTAAAGTAGTTTATAGTTTAAAGTAGTTTATAGTTTAAACTAGATTATAGTTTAAAGTAGTTTATAGTTTAAAGTAGTTTATAGTTTAAATTAGTTTAAAGTAGTTTGAAGTTTAAAGAAGTTTGAATTTTATATTAGTTTAAATTAGTTTAAAGTAGTTTATATTTTAAAGTAGTTTGAAGTTTAAAGTAGTTTATAGTTTAAATTAGTTTAGTTTAAATTAGTTTGTAGTTTAAAGTAGTTTCAAGTTTAACTTAGTTGCTAGATAGATAGATGGATAGACACGTTTTTAGCATGTTTTAGCACTTTGCTAGGCGATGCTAGCATGTGTTAGCATGATGCTTGCGCGTTTTTAGAATGTTTTAGCACTTTGCTAGGCAATGCAAGCATGTGTTAGCATGATGCTAGCACATTTTTAGCATGTTTTAGCACTTCGCTAGGCGATGCTAGCACTTTTTTAGCATGTTTTAGCACTTCGCTAGGCGATGCTAGCATGTTTTTAGCATTTTTTTAGCACTTCGCTAGGCGATGCTAGCACGTTTTAACATGTTTTAGCAGTTCGCTAGGCGATGCTAGCATGTGTTAGCATGATGCTAGCACGTTTTTAGCATGTTTTAGCACTTCGCTAGGCGATGCTAGCATGTGTTAGCATGATGCTAGCACGTTTTTAGCATGTTTTAGCACTTCGCTAGGCGATGCTAGCATATGTTAGCATGATGCTAGCACAGTGTAGTCTGATTACAACATTAATGACTCTAACCCAGATAGCAATAAGTCGGCGGTCCGCTGGCGGCAGTAGAAGCGGCAGAATGGCGATATCGCAAACACGTTTGACGGCGGTCCGCCGGCGGCAGCCGCCTTCGATACGCGGACGCTGGCCAGCCGCCGCCGTTATATCGAAGGCGGACCGTCGGAGGCAAACGCTTTTTTCGAGCGATCTGCCGCCGCTTATTGTGTGTATATATATATATATATTTATAGCATGCAGTTTATCAAGAATAATGATTGATCAAACCAGACAAATTTCCATTTGGCGTTTTAATTCCACATTTCAAAGTACAGTAACTGTCATTGAAACAAGATGTCAGATCACTGAAATATAAATAACAGAAAAATACAAACATATACACACACACACACACACACACACACACACACACACACACTAAAGAACATGCAGGTTTCCAATTTCTTTTTTTTAAAAAACACTATTGTAACACAATAATTGTTAATAATATAAAGAGATCAGCTCTGGGATGAAAAGAATTACCAGTAAACACAAGCAATGAGGATATTTGGTACCAAAGAAAGTGCAGGATACCAAATAAATTGAGGTATAACATCATATTTACAAGTCATTTCTAACAATAGGTTAAGTGGTAATAATTTAGAGTAAAGCTCTGGAGTAGAATATACCATTTTAACTGCAATGCTGACCTGTGGCACAAGGATTTACAAGCTATATGTAACAATAGAATAACAGTTAAGCACTGTGATGGAATGAAAGTATAATTTTTGGTACTAGTTAATGTGCAATATCAAGTATCAGAGGTATGAAATAGGATTTACAAACTATAATAGAATTGTTAAGCACTGACGGAATGAAATAAGCCAATACTAAAGTCACGGTAAGTAGAATATTTGATACCAGATAATGTGCAAATATCAAGTATTAGATGTATAATCTAGGATTTACAAGCTATATTTAAAAATAGAATAGTTAAGCACTGTAACAATGAAATAAGCAGCAAATTGTATATGAAATAATTGAGATCTTTGGTATCAAGGAATGTGCAGGATAACAGGTATAATATACATTTTGACATTCAACTTACACATGACAACAAGTGGGAATAACAGCATGGATGTTATTAACAGGATGAATTAACAGCATAAAATCTGGCTGTAGAGAACACAGCCAATCAGAATGTCTGGAGAGGCTGGGGACTGTGTGGCGTAGTGGGCTAAGAATCACCGGTTTTCCCCGACCTCCAGAATGAGGCAGTGCAAATTGGCATATCTTCAGTGAATCCTCGTGCGCCTGTATAAAAGGACAAACCATCCCATATTCATCCAAGGAGCAGCCCTCAAAGCAGGGTCACGAGAAAAAAAAAGAAAAAAAAAGAGCAATTTCCACAGTGAACAGCGTGGATTGGGTGAGTGTAGTCTGACACTTTTAGCAGGCTTTTTTAGGGGTCTTGATGTTACTGACTGCAGGATAAAGAAAGGGTTCCAGTTGTCAGTGATGCTGGGGTGTCAGTAGTCAGCCTAGGTTTAAGGGGTCGGCTGTGGGTCCCTCTCAGCTGTGCGGCGCCTTTTTCCACCTTCATGTTCAGATGCTCCTTTCAGGTAACGTTAACCTGGATCGCCTCATCAGTGGCATCCTGTGTTGCCGGGTTCTTCCGGATGGCTCCTGTAGAAAATAAAGATCTGTCATTCCATTTGAATGGCATAAGGTCATACACATCTACTTAAATATAAAAAAAAATATCCAACTTACTTTGAACAATGGTCTTCAGGAACATGTCTCTAAAACATGCTTTATCCCCTACACCAGTCCAGGTTGTATTGATGGAAAGGTGATTAGAGAAGATACTCTGAAGCATTCGCCACACGATTGTCTTTAGGTCCCTCCCACATTTGATTGCCAAAAACCGAAGCTGAAAATACAAAAAAAAACATGTTACAAATGACATTTCTCTGAAGCTTCTCAGAAATTTAAAATGTGACAGGCTGTGGATTCAGACTGTAGAATATGCAGTGTACGATCTTAATTTTACTTTTTAGATTACCCTATACCGTTATAAATGAAATCGGCACACTTACAAATCGTTGCTGGAGCTCTTTATCCTGCCTCAAACTGTTGTCAAGCAATGCCAAATCTTCCTGGGTGTCTAGGTGGGAGTAACAGATCTCCTGGCAGGGATAACTCTCCAACAGACACATTGGCACTGAAACGTTGCAGCATAGCATTTTGTCGTCCATGCTACGCACAACATCGCCAAATTCCAAGACGTCGCAGCATTAGGGTTTGATCTGCACCTACAGGGGTTCCCAGAATAAAAGAATAAAGTAGTCAGTCCTGGTCCTTCAACTACTAAACTATGACATTTATATCTAGGTCTACTACATGTACAGGTGGCCCCAGTGGGAATTAAACCAACAACCACAGGTGTTGTTTGCAAGTTGTACCTGATTGCCCAGTGCGAGCAAATGTCTTCAACATTGTCCCAACTTGCTTCACCTGCTCTTGAAGCGAGCAGCTGTCATCTGGGAAGTAACAATATATTGATTAGCAATACACTAAATATAATAGTAATATAATATAACCACAATTATCATACCAGTAACTTTCCCTGTAATTTCTATCCACAGTATGTTATGCATGGCATACAAGTTCATAATGAAGAACCCTTATGATAACATCAATTTCATTTTTTTTCTTTGAAGCAGAATATTTGTTTGTAAAAGGGGAGGAAAAAGAAAATGAAATATTGGTATACAGATTTTGGTTGATATATCATACTGTACAGTGAAATTTGCTATAGTTATATCATTCCCTACTCACCTGAAGGACGGATAGATCAGGCAAATCTCCAGTCAGGCCTTTGTAGAGTGTGTGCTCCTTTTGAATAAAACTTTCATTAGTGGGAAGTTGCATATCCACAGGTATTTTAATTCAAACATGCAACATATTGTAATAAATCTACAATATTCAGCCTTTACCTTACACCCTCGGTTGTTGCTCTACACTTTTATTATATTAAATACTTATTTATATAGCTTGCTCACTGTTTAATCATGATAGCCTAATACTTATAACACAAGATTGCATCTTAAACGAATGACTGAGTTGAAAACTTGAATAAGAACGCATTTTACACAGAGGGGACCAGCTAGGGAAACTTACCTGCCTACAATAACTGTTTTCATTTGATTTGAGTTACATTAAACATGAATAACCTTAGCCGAGTCCCCAGGAACATCGGGCTATTAAAGTAACAAGCCTATAACTGCGGTCTTATTCATTCTAGCTTCACCATACACTCAAACTGTGAGGTTTATCTGCTTTTACTTACATTGCTTTGCACATAATATACTGTTTTTTGTTCTTTATATACAGATTGTATTAGATTTGCACTACGTGTGTGTATGTGGGTATGTATGAAGGTGAGTGTATGTACGTATATGTATAATTATTTATTTTGTGTTCTTTTTTGTTTTTAATTACCTATGTCTTGCTGCTGTTTTTTGGTATTGTTTGTATTGTTGTTGACTGGTAGCTCCTGTCACCTAGACAAATTCCTTGTATGTGTAAGCATACTTGGCAATAAAGCTGATTCTGATTCTGATTTTCTCATGGACCTGTAACACAATGCCCTGACAGTGACTTCACCGGTGTCCTGATCTTTATTAGAAACTGAGAGGAGACCAAGTTAATATAATTGATATCACAATTATCACAAAAATTAACAAACAGTCTGCTTTAAAACTAAGAAAAAACAAGCTTCTATACTAACGTTACATTAAAAATGAACACGTGGCGAACTAGCTTAGCCGCTATCTGCCGGCACACCACATTAGATTAAAATACTTACCCTTGTAGTTGCGCAGATAACTTCGATATGTAGAGTTTAAAGCCCTTGTCCCTCTTGCTTGTCGGAGCAGGGGACCAGGCATCAACAATGCGATGAACATCGCTGACGCGTATTTTCGGAAGATTCTGGAGACATCGAGTAAAAAGACATTTTGGGCTGACGCGCAAGTAAACCGGAAACAGATATGGCGACAGCGGAACTTCACAGTTCAGTCTTTGTCATGTGTTTTAGCAATACATTTTTAACATTTATAATGCGTTTAGATTTTTTTTATTGCCTTTACAGGGACTTTAACACTTTCTTAAACATTTGTACAGGTCATAATTGCAAAACCTGTAAAAGGTAAAATAACAAAAAAAATCGAGGTTGGAAAAAATGTAGACATAAACGAAATTTCTGCGCAACTGTGAAACCAGAGGATAATTTTGCTTTTTCATTGAGTTTAACCTTCACGTCAAAACAGGGATTTTCATGTTTATGATAGATATCACCATGGTTGCAAATTAATACAAAATAATTAAAGTATACCCGATATTTTGGCCATGTTGCAGATGTCTTTCACTGTTCACTGATACAGGCATTGGTGAAAAGTCTAACTTCATCAATTTATTCCGCTAAATTGTTCATACCCTGTATTAAATATCTATTTTAAAACCTAATCAGAAAGATATTTATTGCCAAGTAAGTTTTACAAAAAGGAATTATTTTTGGTTTATTCCATGTCTCAATGTGCATCAATCAAAGAAATGTAAACAATTTTCACTGGTGCATAAATAATTCAATATATTTTACATATATTACTGTATAATCGCTTCAGAGTTTCAAAGTAATTTAAATGTCATTTCCTAAACCTTACCTTATCATGGAATCAGGAGTCAAGAATCTGTTATAAACCCTAATGGCTTTGGAGCAAAAAATAATAATAGCCAACATGGCTGGTCGATTTTGAGAGTCTAAGCTGTCCTTGTAGGCTATTTCAAAGCGGCTTGCCGCCGGCCGGCCGCGGTCGATTGCCGCGAGGCAACCGCCAGAGAAAATGAAGCGGGCGGCCCGCCGTCTGACCGCCGGCGGCATCTCGCAAGAAATGGGAGTGACGAATTCGGCGGCAAACGCTTCATCCCCGCCAGTGGGACGCACCTATAGCCGACAGCTTGGGGACGGCGGCAAAAAGAAGCCGTGCGGACATTTTTTGCTATCTGGGAATGAGCCAGTTCTTTTGAATCCACAGTGTGAAACATACAGTGTGACCAGTGTAATCTGTTTACAACATTAATGACTCTAATGAGCCGGTTCTTTTGAATCTACAGTGTGAAACATACAGTGTGACCAGTGTAGTCTGATTACAACATTAATGACTCTAATGAGCCAGTTCTTTTGAATCTACAGTGTGAAACATACAGTGTGACCAGTGTAGTCTGATTCCCAAATTAATGACTCTAATGAGCCAGTTCTTTTGAATCTACAGTGTGAAACATACAGTGTGACCAGTGTAATCTGATTACAACATTAATGACTCTAATGACCCGGTTCTTTTGAATCTACAGTGTGAAACATACAGTGTGACCAGTGTAATCTGATTACAACATTAATGACTCTAATGAGCCAGTTCTTTTGAATCTAAAATGTGAAACATACAGTGTGACCAGTGTAGTCTGATTCCCAAATTAATGACTCTAATGAGCCAGTTCTTTTGAATCTAAAATGTGAAACTTACAGTGTGACCAGTTTAGTCTGATTCCCAAATGAATGACTCTAATGAGCCAGTTCTACAGTGTAGTGTTAAAGTTTAACTTAGTTGCTAGATAGATAGATAGACACTCAGATAGATAGATATTTACCCTTAGACATATAGAGAGATAGATATTTACTGTCAGATAGATAGACAGAGAGAGAGAGATATTTTTTATATAATTATGGTCATAAATAAATCAACCCAGAAATCTGTACGATTTTCTGGTGCAGAAATATTTGATTTGTTACTCGGTTGCTAGGGTAAGCCCATGTGGTTGCTATGCAGTTACCAAGGTAATACAATACATGGCTCCTTTCCATCCTGAGTGAAATAAGTCAACCCAGAAATCTCTACTATTTTCTGGTGCAGAGATATGTGATTTGTTACTTGGTTGCTAGGGTAACCCCATCTGGTTGCTAGGCAGTTACCATAGTGATACTAATGAAGTCTCCTTGACATCCTGATTGAAATAAGTCAACCCAGAAATCTGTACTATTTTCTGGTGCAGAGATATGTGATTTGTTACTCGGTTGCTAGGGTAACCCCATCTGGTTGCTAGGCAGTTACCATAGTGATACTAATCAAGTGTCCTTGCCATCCTGAGTGAAACAAATCAACCCAGAAGTCTGTACTATTTTCTGGTGCAGAGATATGTGATTTGTTACTTGGTTGCTAGGGTAACCCCATCTGGTTGCTAGGCAGTTACCATAGTGATACTAATCAAGTGTCCTTGCCATCCTGAGTGAAATAAGTCAAACCGGAATTCTCTACTAATTTCTGGTGCAAAGATATGTGATTTGTTACTCGGTTGCTAGGGTAACCCAATCTGGTTGCTAGGCAGTTACCATAGTGATACTAATCAAGTGTCCTTGCCATCCTGAGTGAAATAAGTCAACCCAAAAGTCTCTACAATTTTCTGGTGCAGAGTTATGTGATTTGTAACTCGGTTGCTAGGGTAACCCCATCTGGTTGCTAGGCAGTTACCATAGTGATAGTAATGAAGTCTCCTTGCCATCCTGATTGAAATAAGTCAACCCGGAAGTCTCTACTATTTTCTGGTGCAGAGATATGTGATTGTTACTCGGTTGCTAGGGTAACTCCATCTGGTTGCTAGGCAGTTACCATAGTGATACTAATCAAGTCTCCTTGCCATCCTGATTGAAATAAGTCAACCCGGAAGTCTCTACTATTTTCTGGGGCAGAGATATGTGATTTGTTACTCGGTTGCTAGGGTAACCCCATCTGGTTGCTAGGCAGTTACCATAGTGATACTAATGAAGTCAACTTGCCATCCTGATTGAAATAAATCAACCCAGAAATCTCTTTGATTTTCTGGTGCAGAGATATGTGATTTGTTACTCGGTTGCTAGGGTAACCCCATGTGGTGAGCTAGGCAGTTACCATAGTGATACTTATCAAGTCTCCTTGCCATCCTGATTGAAATAAATGAACCCGGAAGTCTCTCTGATTTTCTGGTGCAGAGATATTGTTATTGCTAAACGGTTGCTAGGGTACTCTGTTTAGTTGCTAGGGAGTGGCTTGACAGCTGCCAATCATGAAACCCCAAAGGCTGCTTGTCAGTATGAATGATATAAACCAACTCCCATGCCTCTGTGACATTCAGAATGGAATTTTAGTACCATAATTTTTGTACCATATTGTTACTAATGAAGTGTCCTTGCCATCCTGGTTGAAATAAATCAACCCAGAAGTCTGTACTCTTTTCTGGGGCAGAGATATGTTATTTGTTGCTCGGTTGCTAGGGTAACCCCCATCTGGTTGCTAGGCAGTTACCATAGTGATACTTATCAAGTCTCCTTGCCATCCAGAGCAAAATCAGTCAACCAGGAAGTCTCTACGATGTTCTGATCCAGAGATATGTGATTTGTTACTTGGTTGCTAGGGTAACCCCATATGGTTGCTAGGCAGTTACCATAGTGATACTAATCAAGTGTCCTTGCCATCCTGAGTAAAATAAGTCAACCCGAAGTCTGTACTAATTTCTGGTGCAAAGATATGTGATTTGTTACTCGGTTGCTAGGGTAACCCAATCTGGTTGCTAGGCAGTTACCATAGTGATACTAATCAAGTGTCCTTGCCATCCTGAGTGAAATAAGTCAACCCAAAAGTCTCTACAATTTTCTGGTGCAGAGTTATGTGATTTGTAACTCGGTTGCTAGGGTAACCCCATCTGGTTGCTAGGCAGTTACCATAGTGATAGTAATGAAGTCTCCTTGCCATCCTGATTGAAATAAGTCAACCCGGAAGTCTCTACTATTTTCTGGTGCAGAGATATGTGATTTGTTACTCGGTTGCTAGGGTAACTCCATCTGGTTGCTAGGCAGTTACCATAGTGATACTAATCAAGTCTCCTTGCCATCCTGATTGAAATAAGTCAACCCGGAAGTCTCTACTATTTTCTGGGGCAGAGATATGTGATTTGTTACTCGGTTGCTAGGGTAACCCCATGTGGTGAGCTAGGCAGTTACCATAGTGATACTTATCAAGTCTCCTTGCCATCCTGATTGAAATAAATGAACCCGGAAGTCTCTCTGATTTTCTGGTGCAGAGATATTGTTATTGCTAAGCGGTTGCTAGGGTACTCTGTTTAGTTGCTAGGGAGTGGCTTGACAGCTGCCAATCATGAAACCCCAAAGGCTGCTTGTCAGTATGAATGATATAAACCAACTCCCATGCCTCTGTGACATTCAGAATGGAATTTTAGTACCATAATTTTTGTACCATATTGATACTAATGAAGTGTCCTTGCCATCCTGGTTGAAATAAATCAACCCGGAAGTCTGTACTCTTTTCTGGGGCAGAGATATGTTATTTGTTGCTCGGTTGCTAGGGTAACCCCCATCTGGTTGCTAGGCAGTTACCATAGTGATACTTATCAAGTCTCCTTGCCATCCAGAGCAAAATCAGTCAACCAGGAAGTCTCTATGATGTTCTGATCCAGAGATATGTGATTTGTTACTTGGTTGCTAGGGTAACCCCATATGGTTGCTAGGCAGTTACCATAGTGATACTAATCAAGTGTCCTTGCCATCCTGAGTAAAATAAGTCAACCCGGAAGTCTGTACTAATTTCTGGTGCAAAGATATGTGATTTGTTACTCGGTTGCTAGGGTAACCCAATCTGGTTGCTAGGCAGTTACCATAGTGATACTAATCAAGTGTCCTTGCCATCCTGAGTGAAATAAGTCAACCCAAAAGTCTCTACAATTTTCTGGTGCAGAGTTATGTGATTTGTAACTCGGTTGCTAGGGTAACCCCATCTGGTTGCTAGGCAGTTACCATAGTGATAGTAATGAAGTCTCCTTGCCATCCTGATTGAAATAAGTCAACCCGGAAGTCTCTACTATTTTCTGGTGCAGAGATATGTGATTTGTTACTCGGTTGCTAGGGTAACTCCATCTGGTTGCTAGGCAGTTACCATAGTGATACTAATCAAGTCTCCTTGCCATCCTGATTGAAATAAGTCAACCCGGAAGTCTCTACTATTTTCTGGGGCAGAGATATGTGATTTGTTACTCGGTTGCTAGGGTAACCCCATCTGGTTGCTAGGCAGTTACCATAGTGATACTAATGAAGTCAACTTGCCATCCTGATTGAAATAAATCAACCCAGAAATCTCTCTGATTTTCTGGTGCAGAGATATTGTTATTGCTAAACGGTTGCTAGGGTACTCTGTTTAGTTGCTAGGGAGTGGCTTGACAGCTGCCAATCATGAAACCCCAAAGGCTGCTTGTCAGTATGAATGATATAAACCAACTCCCATGCCTCTGTGACATTCAGAATGGAATTTTAGTACCATAATTTTTGTACCATATTGTTACTAATGAAGTGTCCTTGCCATCCTGGTTGAAATAAATCAACCCGGAAGTCTGTACTCTTTTCTGGGGCAGAGATATGTTATTTGTTGCTTTCGGTTGCTAGGGTAACCCCCATCTGGTTGCTAGGCAGTTACCATAGTGATACTTATCAAGTCTCCTTGCCATCCAGAGCAAAATCAGTCAACCAGGAAGTCTCTACGATGTTCTGATCCAGAGATATGTGATTTGTTACTTGGTTGCTAGGGTAACCCCATATGGTTGCTAGGCAGTTACCATAGTGATACTAATCAAGTGTCCTTGCCATCCTGAGTAAAATAAGTCAACCCGGAAGTCTGTACTAATTTCTGGTGCAAAGATATGTGATTTGTTACTCGGTTGCTAGGGTAACCCAATCTGGTTGCTAGGCAGTTACCATAGTGATACTAATCAAGTGTCCTTGCCATCCTGAGTGAAATAAGTCAACCCAAATGTCTCTACAATTTTCTGGTGCAGAGTTATGTGATTTGTAACTTCGGTTGCTAGGGTAACCCCATCTGGTTGCTAGGCAGTTACCATAGTGATAGTAATGAAGTCTCCTTGCCATCCTGATTGAAATAAGTCAACCCGGAAGTCTCTACTATTTTCTGGTGCAGAGATATGTGATTTGTTACTCGGTTGCTAGGGTAACTCCATCTGGTTGCTAGGCAGTTACCATAGTGATACTAATCAAGTCTCCTTGCCATCCTGATTGAAATAAGTCAACCCGGAAGTCTCTACTATTTTCTGGGGCAGAGATATGTGATTTGTTACTCGGTTGCTAGGGTAACCCCATGTGGTGAGCTAGGCAGTTACCATAGTGATACTTATCAAGTCTCCTTGCCATCCTGATTGAAATAAATGAACCCGGAAGTCTCTCTGATTTTCTGGTGCAGAGATATTGTTATTGCTAAACGGTTGCTAGGGTACTCTGTTTAGTTGCTAGGGAGTGGCTTGACAGCTGCCAATCATGAAACCCCAAAGGCTGCTTGTCAGTATGAATGATATAAACCAACTCCCATGCCTCTGTGACATTCAGAATGGAATTTTAGTACCATAATTTTTGTACCATATTGATACTAATGAAGTGTCCTTGCCATCCTGGTTGAAATAAATCAACCCGGAAGTCTGTACTCTTTTCTGGGGCAGAGATATGTTATTTGTTGCTCGGTTGCTAGGGTAACCCCCATCTGGTTGCTAGGCAGTTACCATAGTGATACTTATCAAGTCTCCTTGCCATCCAGAGCAAAATCAGTCAACCAGGAAGTCTCTATGATGTTCTGATCCAGAGATATGTGATTTGTTACTTGGTTGCTAGGGTAACCCCATATGGTTGCTAGGCAGTTACCATAGTGATACTAATCAAGTGTCCTTGCCATCCTGAGTAAAATAAGTCAACCCGGAAGTCTGTACTAATTTCTGGTGCAAAGATATGTGATTTGTTACTCGGTTGCTAGGGTAACCCCATCTGGTTGCTAGGCAGTTACCATAGTGATAGTAATGAAGTCTCCTTGCCATCCTGATTGAAATAAGTCAACCCGGAAGTCTCTACTATTTTCTGGTGCAGAGATATGTGATGTTACTCGGTTGCTAGGGTAACTCCATCTGGTTGCTAGGCAGTTACCATAGTGATACTAATCAAGTCTCCTTGCCATCCTGATTGAAATAAGTCAACCCGGAAGTCTCTACTATTTTCTGGGGCAGAGATATGTGATTTCTTACTCGGTTGCTAGGGTAACCCCATCTGGTTGCTAGGCAGTTACCATAGTGATACTAATGAAGTCAACTTGCCATCCTGATTGAAATAAATCAACCCAGAAATCTCTTTGATTTTCTGGTGCAGAGATATGTGATTTGTTACTCGGTTGCTAGGGTAACCCCATGTGGTGAGCTAGGCAGTTACCATAGTGATACTTATCAAGTCTCCTTGCCATCCTGATTGAAATAAATGAACCCGAAGTCTCTCTGATTTTCTGGTGCAGAGATATTGTTATTGCTAAACGGTTGCTAGGGTACTCTGTTTAGTTGCTAGGGAGTGGCTTGACAGCTGCCAATCATGAAACCCCAAAGGCTGCTTGTTAGTATGAATGATATAAACCAACTCCCATGCCTCTGTGACATTCAGAATGGAATTTTAGTACCATAATTTTTGTACCATATTGATACTAATGAAGTGTCCTTGCCATCCTGGTTGAAATAAATCAACCCGGAAGTCTGTACTCTTTTCTGGGGCAGAGATATGTTATTTGTTGCTCGGTTGCTAGGGTAACCCCCATCTGGTTGCTAGGCAGTTACCATAGTGATACTTATCAAGTCTCCTTGCCATCCAGAGCAAAATCAGTCAACCAGGAAGTCTCTATGATGTTCTGATCCAGAGATATGTGATTTGTTACTTGGTTGCTAGGGTAACCCCATATGGTTGCTAGGCAGTTACCATAGTGATACTAATGAAGTGTCCTTGCCATCCTGGTTGAAATAAATCAACCCGGAAGTCTGTACTCTTTTCTGGGGCAGAGATATGTTATTTGTTACTCAGTTGCTAGGGTAACCCCATCTGGTTGCTATGCAGTTACCAAGGTAATACAATACGCGGCTCCTTTCCATCCCGAGCGAAATAAGTCAACCCGGAAGTCTCTACGTTTTTCCGATGCAGAGATATGTGATTTGTTACTCTTGTTGCTAGGGTAACCCCATATGGTTGCTAGGCAGTTACCATAGTGATACTAATCAAGTGTCCTTGCCATCCTGAGTAAAATAAGTCAACCCGGAAGTCTGTACTAATTTCTGGTGCAAAGATATGTGATTTGTTACTCGGTTGCTAGGGTAACCCAATCTGGTTGCTAGGCAGTTACCATAGTGATACTAATCAAGTGTCCTTGCCATCCTGAGTGAAATAAGTCAACCCAAAAGTCTCTACAATTTTCTGGTGCAGAGTTATGTGATTTGTAACTCGGTTGCTAGGGTAACCCCATCTGGTTGCTAGGCAGTTACCATAGTGATAGTAATGAAGTCTCCTTGCCATCCTGATTGAAATAAGTCAACCCGGAAGTCTCTACTATTTTCTGGTGCAGAGATATGTGATTTGTTACTCGGTTGCTAGGGTAACTCCATCTGGTTGCTAGGCAGTTACCATAGTGATACTAATCAAGTCTCCTTGCCATCCTGATTGAAATAAGTCAACCCGGAAGTCTCTACTATTTTCTGGGGCAGAGATATGTGATTTGTTACTCGGTTGCTAGGGTAACCCCATGTGGTGAGCTAGGCAGTTACCATAGTGATACTTATCAAGTCTCCTTGCCATCCTGATTGAAATAAATGAACCCGAAGTCTCTCTGATTTTCTGGTGCAGAGATATTGTTATTGCTAAGCGGTTGCTAGGGTACTCTGTTTAGTTGCTAGGGAGTGGCTTGACAGCTGCCAATCATGAAACCCCAAAGGCTGCTTGTCAGTATGAATGATATAAACCAACTCCCATGCCTCTGTGACATTCAGAATGGAATTTTAGTACCATAATTTTTGTACCATATTGATACTAATGAAGTGTCCTTGCCATCCTGGTTGAAATAAATCAACCCGGAAGTCTGTACTCTTTTCTGGGGCAGAGATATGTTATTTGTTGCTCGGTTGCTAGGGTAACCCCCATCTGGTTGCTAGGCAGTTACCATAGTGATACTTATCAAGTCTCCTTGCCATCCAGAGCAAAATCAGTCAACCAGGAAGTCTCTATGATGTTCTGATCCAGAGATATGTGATTTGTTACTTGGTTGCTAGGGTAACCCCATATGGTTGCTAGGCAGTTACCATAGTGATACTAATCAAGTGTCCTTGCCATCCTGAGTAAAATAAGTCAACCCGAAGTCTGTACTAATTTCTGGTGCAAAGATATGTGATTTGTTACTCGGTTGCTAGGGTAACCCCATCTGGTTGCTAGGCAGTTACCATAGTGATAGTAATGAAGTCTCCTTGCCATCCTGATTGAAATAAGTCAACCCGGAAGTCTCTACTATTTTCTGGTGCAGAGATATGTGATGTTACTTCGGTTGCTAGGGTAACTCCATCTGGTTGCTAGGCAGTTACCATAGTGATACTAATCAAGTCTCCTTGCCATCCTGATTGAAATAAGTCAACCCGAAGTCTCTACTATTTTCTGGGGCAGAGATATGTGATTTGTTACTCGGTTGCTAGGGTAACCCCATCTGGTTGCTAGGCAGTTACCATAGTGATACTAATGAAGTCAACTTGCCATCCTGATTGAAATAAATCAACCCAGAAATCTCTTTGATTTTCTGGTGCAGAGATATGTGATTTGTTACTCGGTTGCTAGGGTAACCCCATGTGGTGAGCTAGGCAGTTACCATAGTGATACTTATCAAGTCTCCTTGCCATCCTGATTGAAATAAATGAACCCGGAAGTCTCTCTGATTTTCTGGTGCAGAGATATTGTTATTGCTAAGCGGTTGCTAGGGTACTCTGTTTAGTTGCTAGGGAGTGGCTTGACAGCTGCCAATCATGAAACCCCAAAGGCTGCTTGTTAGTATGAATGATATAAACCAACTCCCATGCCTCTGTGACATTCAGAATGGAATTTTAGTACCATAATTTTTGTACCATATTGATACTAATGAAGTGTCCTTGCCATCCTGGTTGAAATAAATCAACCCGAAGTCTGTACTCTTTTCTGGGGCAGAGATATGTTATTTGTTGCTCGGTTGCTAGGGTAACCCCCATCTGGTTGCTAGGCAGTTACCATAGTGATACTTATCAAGTCTCCTTGCCATCCAGAGCAAAATCAGTCAACCAGGAAGTCTCTATGATGTTCTGATCCAGAGATATGTGATTTGTTACTTGGTTGCTAGGGTAACCCCATATGGTTGCTAGGCAGTTACCATAGTGATACTAATGAAGTCTCCTTGCCATCCTGAGTAAAATAAGTCAACCCGGAAGTCTGTACTGTTTTGTGGGGCAGAGATATGTGATTTGTTACTCGGTTGCTAGAGTAACCCCATCTGGTTGCTAGGCAGTTACCATAGTGATACTAATGAAGTCTCCTTGCCATCCTGGTTGAAATAAATCCACCCGGAAGTCTGTACGCTTTTCTGGGGCAGAGATATGTGATTTGTTACTCTGTTGCTAGGGTAACCCCATCTGGTTGCTAAGTTGTTACCATAGTGATACTTATGAAGTCTCTTTGCCATCCTGATTGAAATAAATCAAGCCAGAAGTCTCTCTGATTTCCTGGTGCAGAGATATAGTTACTGCTAAACGGTTGCTAAGGTACTCTGTTTAGTTGCTAGGGAGTGGCTTGGCAGCTGCCAATCATGAAACTCCAAAGGCTGCTTGTCAGTATGAATGACATAAACCAACTCCCATGCCTCTGTGACATTCAGAATGGAAGATATCCCTCTATGGATTTTGGTTGTTAAGGTGCTCGACAGTGGTTGCTAGGGAGGGGCTAGGAAGTGTTGACATGATTCATGATTGGCTGTTTGCTGCCCCGAGTCAAACGAGACCACCCTTGTGTTTCTATGACACTTTTATCCGGAGATATCCCTTTGATCTGTTTCAATAGAAGTCTATGGGACTTGTTGCTAAGGTGCTCTAAATGGTTGCTAGGGCGTGGCTTGATAGCTTTGCAATGATCCTGAGAGACTGATTGGTCATCTGAGTAAAATGAGGCAGGCCCCTTGTCTCTATGACACTGTGATCCAGAGCTATGTTTAATAAAAAATCCCTATTTCATGGGCCGTCCTACACCATTGTAAGTCAATGGGGGCTACTTTGGGCAGCTCCTGCCCCCCAGGGGTGCAACTTTTACCCCATATTGAGGTATGCTCTTACAGAGCCTGCCAGCCTCTTCAAATGTGGCAAATCACACGTTTCTGCGAAATCCTCGCTCGGAGCTGTGACGCGTCAAAATTTGTCTCAATGTTAAGTTTATGGGATTTTACGGCCGCTTTTTGCCCCTGGGGCAAATACCGTACCCCCGATCACTTATAAAAGTCATAGCACATGTGTCCTCAATAGGCCGTTCGATTTGACACCTCATTCGTGGGTCTACGCCAAACGGTGCGGGACGAGTTAGGTGCCGAAGTTTTGTTAAGAGATATAAAAATAAAAACTAGATAGGTACATTTCCTGAAGAAAATGTGAGTGGTGCTTGCCGTGGCAAAACTTGTCAAACAGCATGTTGTAACTTGAAAAGAAGATAAATTATGGTCATAAATAAATCAACCCAGAAGTCTGTACGATTTTCTGGTGCAGAAATATGTGATTTGTTACTCGGTTGCTAGGGTAAGCCCATGTGGTTGCTATGCAGTTACCAAGGTAATACAGCACATGGCTCCTTTCCATCCTGAGTGAAATAAGTCAACCCGGAAGTCTGTACTGTTTTCTGGTGCAGAGATATGTGATTTGTTGCTCGGTTGCTAGGGTAACCCCATCTGGTTGCTAGGCAGTTACCATAGTGATACTAATGAAGTCTCTTTGCCATCCTGGTTGAAATAAATCAACCCAGAAGTCTGTACTATTTTCTGGTGCAGAAATATTTGATTTGTTACTCGGTTGCTAGGGTACTCTGTTAAGTTGGTAGGGTGTGGCTTGGCAGCTGCCAATCATGAATCTCCAAAGGCTGCTTGTCAGTATGAATGATATAAACCAACTCCCATGCCTCTGTGACATTCAGAATGGAAGATATCCCTCTATGGATTTTGGTTGCTAAGGTGCTCGACAATGGTTGCTAGGGAGGGGCTAGGAAGTGTTCAGGTGATTCATGATTGGCTGTTTGCTGCCCCGAGTCAAACGAGACCACCCTGGTGTTTCTATGACACTTCTATCCGGACATATCCCTTTGAAGTCTTTCATTAGAAGTCTATGGGACTTGTTGCTAAGGTGCTTTAAATTGTTGCTAGGGCGTGGCTTGATAGCTTCACAATGATCCTGAGAGACTGATTGGTCGTCTGAGTGAAATGAGCCTCCCCCTTGTCTCTATGACACTGTGATCCAGAGCTATGATCAATATAAAATCCCTATGAAATTTAATTTCATGGGCCGTCCTACACCATTGTAAGTCAATGGGGGCAAATTTGGGCAGCTCCTGCCCCCCAGGGGTGCAACATTTACCCAATATTGAGGTATGCTCTTACAGAGCCTGCCAGCCTCTTCAAATGTGGCAAATCACACGTTTCTGCGAAATCCTCACTCGGAGCTGTGACGCGTCATAGTTTGACGCAATGTTAAGTCTATGGGATTTTTCGGCCGTTTTTTGCCCCTGGGGCAAACACCGTACCCCCGATAGCTTATAAAAGTCATAGCACACGTGTCCTCAATAGGCCGTTCGATTTGACACCTCATTCGTGGGTCTACGCCAAACGGTGCGGGACGAGTTAGGTGCCGAAATTTTGTACGGAGATATAATAATAAGAAGAAAAATATGTGAGATTACAATAGTGATGCTTTGCAAGCACCACTAATAATAATAATAACTAGAATGTACATTTCCTGAAGAAAATGTGAGTGGTGCTTGCCGTGGCAAAACTAGTCAAATAGCATTTTATAACTGCTGATATGTTTTTTTTACTCGGTTGCTAGGGTACCCCATCTGGTTGCTAGGCAGTTACCATAGTGATATTTATCAAGTCTCCTTGCTATCCTGAGTAAAATCAGTCAACCAGGAAGTCTCTACGATGTTCTGATCCAGAGATATGTGATTTGTTATTTGGTTGCTAGGGTAACCCCTCCTTGTTGCTAGGCAGTTACCATAGTGATTATAATCAAGTGTCTTTGCCATCCTGATTGAAATAAACCAACCCAGAAGTCTGTACGATTTTCTGGTGCAGAAATATGTGATTTGTTACTCGGTTGCTAGGGTAACCCCATCTGGTTGCTAGGCAGTTACCATAGTGATACTAATGAAGTCTCCT
Source organism: Xyrauchen texanus (assembly GCF_025860055.1). Classification (NCBI taxonomy): domain Eukaryota; kingdom Metazoa; phylum Chordata; class Actinopteri; order Cypriniformes; family Catostomidae; genus Xyrauchen; species Xyrauchen texanus. The sequence continues at coordinate 22,838,249 of NC_068300.1, forward strand.
TGCCATCCTGGTTGAAATAAATCAACCCAGAAGTCTGTACGATTTTCTGGTGCAGAAATATGTGATTTGTTACTCGGTTGCTAGGGTAAGCCCGTGTGGTTGCTATGCAGTTACCAAGGTAATACAATACGTGCTCCTTTCCATCCCGAGCTGAAATAAGTCAACCCGGAAGTCTCTACGTTTTCCGATGCAGAGATATGTGATTTGTTACTCTTGTTGCTAGGGTAACCCCATGTGGTTGATAGGCAGTTACCGTAGTGATACTTATGAAGTGTCCTTGCCATCCTGATTGGAATAAATCAACCCAGAAGTCTCTCTGATTTTCTGGTGCAGAGATATAGTTGTAGCTAAACGGTTGCTAGGGTACTCTGTTTAGTTGCTAGGGAGTGGCTTGGCAGCTGCCAATCATGAAACTTCAAAGGCTGCTTGTCAGTATGAGTGATATAAACCAACTCCCATGCCTCTGTGACATTCAGAATCGAAGATATGCCTGTATGGATTTTGGTTGCTAAGGTGCTCGACAATGGTTGCTAGGGAGGGGCTAGGAAGTGTTGAGGTGATTCATGATTGGCTGTTTGCTGCCCCGAGTCAAACGAGACCACCCTTGTGTTTCTATGACACTTCTATCCGGAGATATCCCTTTGATGTCTTTCATTAGAAGTCTATGGGACTTGTTGCTAAGGTGCTTTAAATTGTTGTTAGGGCGTGGCTTGATAGCTTCACAATGATCCTGAGAGACTGATTGGTCGTCTGAGTAAAATGAGCCCAGCCCCTTGTCTCTACGACACTGTGATCCAGAGCTATGTTCAATACAAAATCCCTATTTCATGGTCCGTCCTACACCATTGTAAGTCAATTGGGGCAACTTTGGGCTGCTCCTGCCCCCCAGGGGTGCAACTTTTACCCCATATTGAGGTATGCTCTTACAGAGCCTGCCAGCCTCTTCAAATGTTGCAAATCACACATTTCTGCGAAATTCTCGCTCGGAGCTGTGACTCGTCAAAGTTTCTCGCAATGTTAAGTCTATGGGATTTTGCGGCCACTTTTTTGCCCCTGGGGCAAATACCGTACTCCGATCAGCTTATAAAAGTCATAGCACACGTGTCCTCAATAGGCCGTTCGATTTGATACCTCATTCGTGGGTCTACGCCAAACGGTGCGGGACGAGTTAGGTGCCGAACTTTTGTACGGAGATATAAAAATAAAAACTAGATAGGTACATTTCCTGAAGAAAATGTGAGTGGTGCTTGTCGGTGGCAAAAGCTACGATCAAACAGCATGCTATAACTTGAAAAGAACAGAAAATTAGTGGTCATAAATAAATCAAACCAGAAGTCTGTACTGATTTTCTGGTGCAGAAATATGTGATTTGTTACTCGGTTGCTAGGGTAAGCCCAAGTGGTTGCTATGCAGTTACCAAGGTAATACAACACATGGCTCCTTTCCATCCTGAGTGAAATAAGTCAACCCGGAAGTCTGTAGTGTTTTCTGGTGCAGAGATATGTGATTTCTTACTCGGTTGCTAGGGTAACCCCATCTGGTTGCTAGGCAGTTACCATAGTGATACTAATCAAGTGTCCTTGCCATCCTGATTGAAATAAATCAACCCAGAAGTCTCTCTGATTTTCTGGTGCAGAGATATAGTTACTGCTAAGCGGTTGCTAGGGTACTCTGTTTAGTTGCTAGGGAGTGGCTTGGCAGCTGCCAATCATGAATCTCCAAAGGCTGCTTGTCAGTATGAATGATATAAACCAACTCCCATGCCTCTGTGACATTCAGAATGGAAGATATCCCTCTATGGATTTTGGTTGTTAAGGTGCTCGACAATGGTTGCTAGGGAGGGGCTAGGAAGTGTTGATTTGATGCATGATTGGCTGTTTGCTGTCCCGAGTCAAACGAGACCACCCTTGTGTTTCTATGACACTTCTATCCGGAGATATCCCTTTGATCTGTTTCAATAGAAGTCTATGGGACTTGTTGCTAAGGTGCTCTTAATGGTTGCTAGGGCGTGGCTTGATAGCTTCACAATGATCCTGAGAGACTGATTGGTCGTCTGAGTAAAATGAGCCCACCCCCTCGTCTCTATGACACTGTGATCCAGAGCTATGTTCAATACAAATCCCTATGCCTTTTCATTTCATGGGCCGTCCTACACCATTATAAGTCAATTGGGGCATTTTTGGGCAGCTCCTGCCCCCAGGGGTGCAACTTTTACCCCATATTGAGGTATGCTCTTACAGAGCCTGCCAGCCTCTTCAAATGTGGCAAATGACACGTTTCTACTGAAATCCTCGCTTGGAGCTGTGACGCGTCAAAGTTTGTCTCAATGTTAAGTCTATGGGATTTTTCGGCCGCTTTTTTGCCCCTGGGGCAAATACCGGACCCCGATCGCTTATAAAAGTCATAGCACACGTGTCCTCAATAGGCCGTTCGATTTGACACCTCATTCGTGGGTCTACGCCAAGCGGTGCGGGACGAGTTAGGTGCCGAAGTTTTGTTAAAAGATATAAAAATAAAAATAAAAATAAAAACTAGATAGGTACATTTCCTGAAGAAAATGTGAGTGGTGCTTGCCGTGGCAAAACTCGATCAAATAGCATGCTTGAAAAGAACAAAAATTATGGTCATAAATAAATCAACCCAGAAGTCTCTACGATTTTCTGATGCAGAGATATGTGATTTGTTACTCGGTTGCTAGGGTAAGCCCATCTGGTTGCTAGGCAGTTACCATAGTGATAGTAATGAAGTGTCCTTGCCATCCTTATTGAAATAAGTCAACCCGTAAGTCTCTACTATTTTCTGGTGCAGAGATATGTGATTTGTTACTCGGTTGCTAGGGTAACCCCATCTGGTTGCTAGGCAGTTTCCATAGTGATAGTAATCAAGTTTCCTTGCCATCCTGAGTGAAATAAATCAACCCAGAAGTCTGTACTATTTTCTGGTGTAGAGATATGTGATTTGTTACTCGGTTGCTAGGGTAACCCCATCTGGTTGCTAGGCAGTTAACATAGTGATACTTATCAAGTCTCCTTGCCATCCTGATTGAAATAAGTCAACCCGGAAGTCTCTATGTTTTTGTCATGCAGAGATATGTGATTTGTTACTCGGTTGCTAGGGTAAGCCCATCTGGTTGCTAGGCAGTTACCATAGTGATACTAATGAAGTGTCCTTGCCATCCTGATTGAAATAAGTCAACCCGGAAGTCTCTACGTTTTTCTGATGCAGAGATATGTGATTTGTTACTCGGTTGCTAGGGTAACCCCATCTGGTTGCTAGGCAGTTAACATAGTGATACTTATGAAGTGTCCTTGCCATCCTGATTGAAATAAATCAACCCAGAAGTCTCTCTGATTTTCTGGTGCAGAGATATAGTTACTGCTAAACGGTTGCTAGGGTACTCTGTGTAGTTGCTAGGGAGTGGCTTGGTAGCTGCCAATCATGAATCTCGAAAGGCTGCTTGTCAGTATGAATGATATAAAGCAACTCCCATGCCTCTGTGACATTCAGAATGGAAGATATCCCTCTATGGATTTTGGTTGTTAAGGTGCTCGACAATGGTTGCTAGGGAGGGGCTAGGAAGTGTTGAAGTGATGCATGATTGGCTGTTTGCTGTCCCGAGTGAAACGAGACCACCCTTGTGTTTCTATGACACTTCTATCCGGAGATATCCCTTTGATCTTTTTCAATAGAAGTCTATGGGACTTGTTGCTAAGGTGCTCTTAATGGTTGCTAGGGCGTGGCTTGATAGCTTCACAATGATCCAGAGAGACTGATTGGTTGTCTGAGTAAAATGAGCCCACCCCTCGTCTCTATGACACTGTGATCCAGAGGTATGTTCAATACAAATCCCTATGCCTTTTCATTTCATGGGCCGTCCTACACCATTATAAGTCAATTGGGGCATTTTGGGCAGCTCCTGCCCCCAGAGGTGCAACTTTTACCCCATATTGAGGTATGCTCTTACAGAGCCTGCCAGCCTCTTCAAATGTGGCAAATCACACGTTTCTACTGAAATCCTCGCTTGGAGCTGTGACGCGTCAAAGTTTGTCTCAATGTTAAGTCTATGGGATTTTTCGGCCGCTTTTTGCCCCTGGGGCAAATACCGTACCCCGATCGCTTATAAAAGTCATAGCACATGTGTCCTCAATAGGTCGTTCGATTTGACACCTCATTAGTGGGTCTACGCCAAACGGTGTGGGACGAGTTAGGTGCCGAAGTTTTGTTAAGAGATATAAAAATAAAAATAAAAATAAAAATAAAAAGTATTATAATAAGTATGTGAGATTACAATAGTGATGCTTTGCAAGCACCACTAATAATAAGTATGTGAGATTACAATAGTGATGCTTTGCAAGCACCACTAATAATAAGTATGTGAGATTACAATAGTGATGCTTTGCAAGCACCACTAATAATAAGTATGTGAGATTACAATAGTGATGCTTTGCAAGCACCACTAATAAGTATGTGAGATTACAATAGTGATGCTTTGCAAGCACCACTAATAAGTATGTGAGATTACAATAGTGATGCTTTGCAAGCACCACTAATAAGTATGTGAGATTACAATAGTGATGCTTTGCAAGCACCACTAATAAAAATAAAGATTACAATAGTGATGCTTTGCAAGCACCACTAATAAGTATGTGAGATTACAATAGTGATGCTTTGCAAGCACCACTAATAATAAGTATGTGAGATTACAATAGTTATGCTTTGCAAGCACCACTAAAAGGAAAAATAAGTATGTGAGATTACAATAGTGATGCTTTGCAAGCACCACTAATAAAAATAATAAGTATGTGAGATTACAATAGTGATGCTTTGCAAGCACCACTAATAATAAGTATGTGAGATTACAATAGTGATGCTTTGCAAGCACCACTAATAATAAGTATGTGAGATTACAATAGTGATGCTTTGCAAGCACCACTAAAAAGAAAAATAAGTATGTGAGATTACAATAGTGATGCTTTGCAAGCACCACTAATAAGTTTAAATAGGATTTCAGTAAGTTGGCTCTCACAAGCCAACTTAATAATAATAAGTTTAAATAGGATTTCAGTAAGTTGGCTTTCACAAGCCAACTTAATAAGTTTAAGTAGGATTTCAGTAAGTTGGCTCTCACAAGCCAACTTAAATATACCATCAAGAATTTGAACTATGACCGTAGGATATTTTTTTACTTACCCCGGTGGGTGTCCTTAAGAAAGGGTACTTCTTAACTGTGTCCTCTACAGTCATGCCATCAGCAATCTCCTTTTGCCACCATGCAAATGTCTGCTGCATTCGGTTCCGTACAATCCTGAAGTCAGGTTGCATCTTCTGGTACTGGCTATGCAAGACATTCACATGAGCCTCAATGGAGGATGGGTCCTCACCCAGAACACTTGATGCCTTTATGGGAATTAAGATAAAGAGAGATACACTTACAAACACATCTGACATAAAACTAAACACTAAATTGTCTTGTGTAGTTCCATTGAGTGAACCAATCTTCTATCAATCTGATTTAACTGACTTGACCAACCGTATAACTGATAACTACAAAACTGTGAAAAAGAAAATACGACAGAGACATTAACCAACTAACAGTGACTACAACTTAACTAAGCCTCATTTATTACCAATGCACCAAGCTGGGCATCACTGACCGTGGACACATTTCTTTGACTGGTCCTCACTGTTTCTACAAGTTGCTTTGATTTTTTGTGGCCAAACTTCTCCTTACTACCTCTCACTTCACTGTTGTCAACCAGAGGTGCACGCTCCCACTTGAATTTACGCCTCAGAGACATGTGCCATGTGTGCTAATTGAAACAGAAATATCGATTACCAAAGACAGCTCTATACCATAGTTGTTTGCGCTAAATAACAAACAGATCAAGTGTTATTCCTATTTAGATTGAAGATAATACTAAATGTTGCTTAGTTTCTTTTATGACAGACCTGCACATAACATTGGGAAGATGTAATACCTCATGTTAAAAATACTGTGTATAGTTATTTGCAAATGCACTTACATAACCATTTCCCTCGAGATCCTTCAGGAAAGGATATTTCGCAATCAGTATCTTTACAACTTGCACATATTCTGAAGTTGTGGGATACCTACAAGAGAAGAAATGTAAATCAATTGAAGGCCACCTATTTGAAATAATCATGCACCAGCACAAACACCATCCATTTATTTTTGTCAGCATGAATTTTGTTTCATGGGCCAAATATGCTCTACAAAGACTTAACTATTTCTGGTGGTTTCCTAGAATCAGATGAAATATTAAATGGAAGCATAGATTAGCCTTAGCTCAACTGCTCAATACACTTACGTACATTGTGTATAGTGCCACAGCCTCATAGAGAACCCGGATCATTATGTGTCTATCCTTTGGATTTCTCTGGCATGGTTCTTTGTTGTCCAGCTTCGTTTGTAGGTGTCTGGGGAATGCTGGAATGTCAAAACTAGCAGGCAGTCTCACATTAGTTCCATTCCTGTAATATAGCAATTTTTGTCTTTTAATTTTAGGTGTAAATCAATTTAACAAACAATTTACATTGCTAAGACCCTTCCAATTAATAGGTTACCAAACAATACATAAAGTGCAGGCCTGCAGTCTTTGATAACATATCTTAAATCCTTGCAACAGGTCAGGTAAAAGCAATGTCTGCCCAAAATATTTACTGCTTTGAGGACAATAATTACTAGAACAAAATTTATGGTACTAGTGTTCTTAAGCTTCAAGTTGGTCACTACAGCTAAGATGAAACTTAGAAGATGCTTTGAAAACATCATACATTCACTAACCTTGGTATAGCTGAACTAGATTGCTGGCATTCCTCTGGAGGAACAGGCTCTAATGTCAGAGTTACTACTGGCTCTTTCAGCTTGCATACAAACTGGTTGAATTTGGCCTGCTTCTTAAAAGATCCTTGAAACAGGTATGCAACCATAGTCTCTGTGAGGCCACAGTCAACTGTTTCACCATCCACATCATTATCTGAGAGAAAGTAAACAGAGGGATATGAAACAGCTGTGCACTTGACTAAAAAGTAATCCAAACAAACTGAAATAATCTGACCAGCATATAATAGCAACAACATTAGCTTTAGTGGCCAATGCCCAAGCTAGGGTCCCATAATATGTTAAACTAAAATGTGACATACAAAAAGCGAATTCATTTAATAATAATTTAGGTGCAGACACAGTAAGAGAAACAGAGAGAGAGAGAGAGAGAGAGAGACTGAGGACAGAAGCAGATAGTAGAGGCTAGCAGTAAAGTTAAGACCGTGAACACAGCGTATGGCGAGTGTATAGTGCCGTGGATAACCTACCGAAGGTGACAGTGGTGTACTTTTACGTGAGAGAAGGGGTACGTCGCACCACAGACGCGTGAAACTAATGTGTGACTCCAACGTCGTCGCACCACAGACGCGTGAAACTAACGTGTGACTCCAACGTCGTCGCACCACAGACGCGTGAAACTAACGTGTGACTCCAACGTCGTCGCACCACAGACGCGTGAAACTAACGTGTGACTCCAACGTCGCACCACAGACGCGTGAAACTAACGTGTGACTCCAACGTCGTCGCACCACCTGCAAAAGCAGAGTTGAAAAGCATTTGTTTGTGAATAGTAAAACATATCTGCAACATTTATCAAGTTCACGGATAATTGTGCGTGCATTTATTAATCATTATGATACTAAAATCATAATAATTATAGTAGCCTATTAGGCTATTATATACACACAAAAAAAATCAGATGAGCCCAGAATATGAACGTAACGTGTTTAATTAAACGTTTAGCATTTTCTTCCCATAGAAAACTATTATAAGGCTTTATGCATAGAATGTCTCCTTATTATGTCGAAATAACAATTATGTCGAAATAACGAGATATTGTGTAGAAATAACAGATAGTATGTCGATATAACGACTTATTATGCCGAAATAACAGATATGTCGTAATAAGTCGTCTATGGCCTATGATGCCACCAACTGGAGCATATGCACAAGCCTCGGTCATAGTTCAAAGTTCTGAAAAGTCCTCTGACTGCAATTCTAATATTTTATAATATTCATATTAAAAAACATGACCTGACCAGGAAAAATTCAGTAACATTCCACGTTTCATCCACTTTATAATCCTCTAACTTAAGTTAGCAGAGGACATATACAATTTGACGGGGGTGGCGGGAGGGGCAAACATTAGCCCGTTAACATTAGCTACCACAAACATTTGGTCAACTAAAATGGCATTTAAATACAAACTTACCTCTGAATCTCTGGGCTTCGACGTCGGTCACTTCTATGCCTGCTTCTGATATTTTTTGAAGGACCTCCTCGGTTGAAAGCCCTGTAAGAACCATGAGTAACCGTCCGTGCTATGATATCTCCACCGATGGCCGCCCAAAAGGAAAAAAGACCGCGAACTGGACGATTCGGTTCTTTGGGGGAAGGGCGCGCGCGCGATCAGTCTAGTGCTGTGGGGGAAGGGCGCGCGCGATCAGTCTCAGTGCTGTGGGGGAAGGGCGCGCGCGTGATCAGTCTCAGTGCTGTGGGGGAAGGGCGGCTGATGAGTCAGAATGACAGTCAGAGGCAGAGCTAGATTTAAGCAGCCAATCAGGGCTGGCTCTACATATTTGACACATCTTTCCATCAATCAAAAGTAGTGAGCTGATAGTCTCCGTTCCAGCTCTCCAGTAAATTAGGGATAATGTATTTAGGCTATGCAATGGAAAAAAAATTCTGATGAAATACACTATAACAGTGAGAATCTGCCATTTGTGTGTTTATGTGTAGTGTTTTGTATTATAATGATTTAATATCAGCAAATTGACTTACAAAACTTTTATTTCCTTTATTTCAAGGCTACTCAAATATAGTGATACGTTAAAATCTACCTTAATTAAGGTATCATTAAAACCTTTAAACAACAACTTTAAAAAAAAAAATTGGCTTAGCAGAGGCTGTCTCTTGATATTGTACCTTAACCTTTAAAAGAAACGGTACATATATGTACCTTTTAATGCTTGGGAACATATATGTACCTTTTTGACCCTCAAAAAGGTACATATATGTATCTTGAGGTCCAATAATAAGCCCTATGGGGTACGTTAGTGTAGATTGTACCTTGGGGGACAGAAATGGACTCCTACTGTACCCCTATTTCTGACAGTGCATGAATTAACTATCTATTTTAAAACCTAATCAGAATCATAAAGATATTCTTTTTGGTTTATTGGTGCATGTCTCAAATGCGCAGCAATCAAAGAAATGTAAACAATTTTCAAGTGCATAAAATAATTCAATATATTTTACAAATATTACTGTATAATCGCTTCAGAGTTTCAAAGTGATTTAAATGTAATTTCCTAAACCTTACCTTATCATGGAATCAAGAGTCAACCTCTGTTATAAACCCTAATGGCTTTGGAGCAAAAAATAATAATAGCCAACATGGCTGGTCGATTTTGAGAGTAGAAATCCTTATATTTCAAAGCGGCTTGCCGCCAGCCGCCCGCGGTCGATCAGCCCGAGGCAAACGCCAGAGAAATCTCGCAAGAAATGGGAGTGACGAATTCGGCGGCAAACGTTTCATCCCCGCCAGTGGGACGCACCTATAGCCGACAGCTTAGGGACGGCGGCAAAAAGAAGCCGTGCGGATATTTTTTGCTATCTGGGTATATGGCTTGGAATTATATTATACACAAGGGTGGCATGTAATATTTTAAACGTAACTTCTTTTATCTTATTTCTTAATAGATATGGGGAAGAGACCAGACCCAATTCCAATTAACACTGTATAGTTTTAAATGTCTCGCGCGTTGTTTTGAAATACACACGCGCATAATATAGACTGAACACTATGGCGTTAGAAGTTGGACAAAATAGCGCAAGCGCATAAACACACCGCGCAAGTGAATTTCAACAGTGTGAGCACCATGACACAGCTCGCACGTAAAATTTAAACTTGCAGAACTTGCAAATCACAAACTCGAGCACAAAAAATATGATTGTGCACACAAATTAACAAGTCCCACACAGGCGTGAGTTAACGTGTGCGCATGACGTCATCTTTTTTTTCACAAATTCGCGTTTTTGTGTGTTTACACGGAGACGATAATGGCATCCTTTTCAAAAACTTGCACTTTGAAACCCGTTTTCAAAGGTTTTCTTTTTCAGGCCAAAACGCATAAAAAGTTTTTAGTTAAAAACTTTGTCGTGTAGCCTAAACGGCCCCTAAGATGAAAAGAGCGATCAAGCATGCAGTTCTATGGCTAAAAATTGGTTAGCGTTTGAGAAGAAAAAAATTTCTGAGCCAAAAGCACTTTATTAGTGTATAAAAATGTGTTCTTGTTTTTCCGAAGCTTTTTTTTTTTTTTTTTTTAAGCTTTGTAATGCTTTTTAACGTAGCTACTGTATATAAAGTGCAATAACATATTTTTAGTTCGAAGAGAGCATGCAAATGACCACAGTTCTGACATTTGTGAGTATAATTTGTTTTGATCGAGATTCTGACCTCGTTCACTTTAAGCTGTCCTTTCAGATGACAAATTTAAAATTGTATTTTAACATGCGCCTAGCGTCAAAGACAACATGTATTGCTTGTTACATAATGGTAATAAAAGTAGGCTTATTCATAATAGAAAGAAAGTGAAGTCCCGTTATCAAAATGTAAGTAGCCTATGTAATTAATGGGTATAGAGATAGCACAAAATACAGTAGGAATACATTCTAATATTCGTGACTAATTTAAAGTCTGCAGGAGGATTTTAATCTGAAAACATCACTGTGGTAGGTCGGATCGGGACTGTCACATGTATATATTTCAGACCACTGTGCGTCGATTTAAGGAGTGCAGCTGTGTTAGAGGGAGCTGGAGCTCTGAACATCATTGCATCACTAAAGCTTCCAACGGCACACATGTTTTACACTATATCCAGGTCTCCATCGTTGACCATAGATTGTGTAGTTTAAGTGCGCATTGTAGTTTACTGTTACGAGGGTGCGCCCAACATCATGGACTTCACATCTTGAAGTGCGCAAGAATAAGGTGAGACGACAGCTTCTACACGGTGCTGAATTTTTCATTTTAGCTTTTGTATGATTTGGTGAAGTGAGAAATGGTGTGAGAGAAATAGGCATGCTTGTAGCGCGTACAATTAGAGCTTCTCGCCACACTTTATCTGTAATAAGATAAACGGACAAATTAAATTGCTCCGTTTTCTGACTGCTACATAATTTTGTTTGTTTTTTTATTATTCCGCAACCTTGCTGCCTGCCTATACAGTAGTCAATTGACGCGTAGTAATTAAAATGAGCGCCTACAATGCCAAAATTACGCACGCAAATAATGCCCAAAATGCTTTCTAGGTAGGTCAATATGTTTTCAGATCACTCATTTCAGAGCGCGCTTTTATTTGATGGACGCACTTTGTGGATGCCACTCGTGGAAGAGTTAGTCGAATAGGGATTCATGTTATTTATTGTCTCATTTTACTTTGTTGATATGACACAAACATTGGGTTTCAGATGGAGTTTGCAGATATGCTGCGACAAAGACTAACGCTTGAATGAGTCCACACAAAATAATGGACTGTAGTGTACACTGTAAAATGTCACGTGGCAGTATCTACATTTACTGGTTTTATTTTAGTCAAAACTATTACCTATTATGACTGCCTAGATTATTTTACAGATCAGTAGTTCTTTTTTTAACTGTGTAAGGAAATTCATTATCTCTCAGTCAACTGTTTACTGGGTGAAAGGACATGGCTAAAGGCATAAAATGTATGTTTATGTATATGTATACGTTTATAAGACTTTTATGGAGAGATTGAGTTCTTGGTGTTTGGCCATCTGTGAGCGACTCTGTTTGATATTCTTCTCATCTTAGCCATTACACACACATCAGAGCTGTCTCTTGCTTGCAAACTCAAATATCTTTCTTTTCCATTCTCAAAATCACCTCAGTAGAAAGAATGAGGGGAAATTATAGGGTTTTCCCCCTATCTGCATGTGTATCTGGACGTAAGTACACTGTGCAGAATTTAAATTGTTACTGGTTGTACAGCTGCTTTTCTTTCTAATCAGTTAAAGGGACCCCCCCCAAAATTAAAAATGTCTCATCATTTTCTCACTTTCGTACCATCCCAGATGTGTATGAATTTCTTTTCTTCTGCAGAACCCAAATATTTTCAGAAGAATATTTCAGCTCTGTAGGTTCATGCAATGCTAGTGAATAGAGACCAGAGCTTTCAAGCTCCAAAATCACATAAAAGCAGCATAAAAGTAATTCTTACAAGTTAAAAAGGATTTAAATATTGATCTGTTGCTCACTCACGCATATATCACATTTAAATAGATTTAACTGCTGGAGTCATATGGATTACATTTATGCTGCCTTTGTGATTTTTGGAGCTTCAAATGTGTGGTCACCATTCACCTGAAATATTTTTCAAAAATCTTTGTTTGTGGTCAGCAGAGGAAAATCATAAACATCTGGGTTGGCATGAGAGTAAGTCAATGATGAGAGAATTTTAATTTTTGGATGAACTGTCCCTTTAATGGCTTAACCGACAGTGTTTATTAATGAATGAAAGTCATAAGGAATTTTAAAATTTCTATTTTCATCCTTCCTAAATTAACAGCCTCCCAATGCAACATTTTCCAGTTTTTGGATGAAGCCGCTGTGTTAGGCTGCTCGAGGTACTCAAACAAACAAACAAACAAACAGCATATTGTAATAGTGCCACAGAGCCGCAGTGTTTATACTTTTTGGGGGAATCAAACTACAATTCGATTATTTATAGTTATCTCTCCATATTAAGCAAAAAAAAAAAAAAAAGTATCAGCACAAACAAAAATCACACAAATGACATGTAAGGATTGTGAGATAGAACACTGGCAAAAAACAAAAAAACAAAAAATGATACTGAGATATGTTGTTTTATGGCTTCTGGATCAGAAGAGTGCAATAGGAATCTTTGTAAATAATTTAAGACAAGGACATACACACACATCATGCACTTGTGTGTGTGTGTGTGTGGAGCAAAGGATGTTGAGGGCAAGAGTCATGCACTCTTGATGATTATAGCTGTAGCCTTGGGCTTTGCCGGTTTTCCATGGGCCACTCTTGTGTCTTTACCAGGGTCAAATGTACTTCTCCTGTGCTGAAGTCTCTGGCAAAGAGACTTAGTCCAGAGGAATTTGTTGTGTCGATGCAATGTCAGTTCTGTAGTTTTCAAAGTTAAATTACTTTTAACATTTGATTAGTCGCATTCACACACAGCCTTTTCCAGAAAATTACCTACAATTTCCAGTTTAGAGGTAATTTATGAACATGACCCTTTTGAAAATAATGGTAAATTTTGCTCTGGCAATTTTCCTTAAAGTACAGTTGTATCATCACCTATAAATGTCCTTATTGATGATATGTGTGAACAGCACATTTGGTACATTAACCAGTAAGTGCAACCCAATTATTTTCCCGTAATTTATCTGTTTGCATTTGTGAACATGTAATGTTTGTCATTTTGGGCCATTATTTTATATAATTTGTTATTCTTTGTAAGGGCATTTGGTTGGAAAGTGTTTGCCAAACAATTTATGAACTGTATGAGACTTTTGTAGACAAAGTGCCCTATTTTTTGCAATAAAGTTGTGCATGCTGATATCATCTGTATATTTTTGTCTTAGCAAGCATGATTTCACTGGACTCTTCTCTGGAGTCCCTTAGCATGTCTCCCAGTTTAGAATTAATCATGTATTTCATTTTGTAACTTTTGGAGAGTCTTTAATTAGCTCAATGAGTTCCACTGGGAAGAAAGGAATTTCACTCAGGGTCAGAGTAGATTATATTTCTACTGATCTCTTGAAAATAATGACACAAAAATATTGAAATGTGTTATGTATTCCTTGTCTTGTCTCACTGTTGCCCTTTGTTTGTCATTTTTGTCACTTGGAGTTCCTTAGTTTTCACTTTTGTCACCCTTGTAGCTCCATAGTCTCCTTGTTAGCTTTCGTGTTCCCTGCTCATTGTTTTCACCTGCCCTCGTTAGTTTGCCATTGGTTTCTGTTTATTGCCCTGTCATCTCGTTTGAGTTCTGTTTGTTCATTGGCTCCCATTTTCCCATGTCCATGTATTGTAACCCGGTTGTTTTCACTCCCCTCTGTCAATCATTGAATGTTGTTAAGCCTGGTATGTGTTCCCTGCCCGAGTTCTCAGTTTTGTTTTCATCGTGTTTAAGTTGCCTGTTTTCCCATTGTGGGTTTTTCCTTTGTGTTTATTTGTTTGTTTGTTTAATAAAGTTAAGCTGCATTTAGATCCACTCTCCTCGTCTGCCTTCGCTGCCTCCATTCGTAACAGAATGTTTGACCAACACACATGGATCTAGCAGCCTATTCGGCAAATTACCTGCTCCTTTTCCTCAAGCAGGAGGACCGCCCTTTGGAGGACCACGTCCAGGATTTTCTGGAGCTGGCACACCTCTCTGACTTCCCCGACCACGCCCTGGTGGCATTCTTCCGGGGTAACTTGAACGAGTCTCTGAGGGAGCAGTTGCCACCGGCGAGTCGTTGCTGGACGCTCCTCGGTTTCGTGGAGGAGACCCTGCGGGTCAGCGCATCGCCGCTCACTGTGGGCGTTCTGGAGGATGACGCTCCTCCCACGAAGACACTCCCCCTGTCCGCCACGATTTGTCTCTCCACGCCCGTCCTGACCTACACGCTGCCAACTTCGTCCGCTTCAGAGCCGGTGTGCCCCGCATCCGCGATCCTCGAGCCGGCGCGCTCAACTTCGTCTGCCCGGAGGAGGAGGAGAAGACGGCTTCCGTCTCCCGGCCCACGCCTGCCCCGGTCTGCGAGCCTGCGCCCACGCCTGTCCCTGTGAGCGAGCCTGAGCCCTCGTCAGCCACGGTCAGCGAGCTTGAGCCCTCGTCAGCCATGGTCAGCGAGCCTGAGCCCTCGTCAGCCACGGTCAGCGAGCCTGAGCCCTCGTCAGCCATGGTCAGCGAGCCTGAGCCCTCGTCAGCCACGGTCAGCGAGCCTGAACCCTCGTCAGCCACGGTCAACGAGCCTGAGCCCTCTTCAGTCCCGGTCAGCGAGCCAGAGCCCTCGTCAGTCCCGTCAGTGAGCCAGCGCCTGTAGCCTCGACCGTCCCTGAGCCAGCGCCTGTAGCCTCGACCGCCCCTGAGCCAGCACCTGTAGCCTCGACCGTCCCTGAGCCAGCACCTGTAGCCTCGACCGTCCCTGAGCCAGCGCCTGTAGCCTCAACTGTCCCTGAGCCAGCACCTGTAGCCTCGACTGTCCCTGAGCCAGCGCCTGTAGCCTCGACCATCCCTGAGCCAGCGCCAGTAGCCATGACCGTCCAAGAGCCTGCGCCAGTAGCCTCGACCGTCCAAGAGTCAGTGCCTCTCAAGCCTCCCCGGGCTCCACCTCCCGAGCGTAATTTTTGTCACTTGGAGTTCCTTAGTTTTCACTTTTGTCACCCTTGTAGCTCCATAGTCTCCTTGTTAGCTTTCGTGTTCCCTGCTCATTGTTTTCACCTGCCCTCGTTAGTTTGCCATTGGTTTCTGTTTATTGCCCTGTCATCTCATTTGAGTTCTGTTTGTTCATTGGCTCCCATTTTCCCATGTCCATGTATTTTAACCCGGTTGTTTTCACTCCCCTCTGTCAATCATTGAATGTTGTTAAGCCTGGTATGTGTTCCCTGCCCGAGTTCTCAGTTTTGTTTTCATCGTGTTTAAGTTGCCTGTTTTCCCATTGTGGGTTTTTCCTTTGTGTTTATTTGTTTGTTTGTTTAATAAAGTTAAGCTGCATTTAGATCCACTCTCCTCGTCTGCCTTCGCTGCCTCCATTCGTAACAGAATGTTTGACCAACACACATGGATCTAGCAGCCTATTCGGCAAATTACCTGCTCCTTTGCCTCAAGCAGGAGGACCGCCCTTTGGAGGACCACGTCCAGGATTTTCTGGAGCTGGCACACCTCTCTGACTTCCCCGACCACGCCCTGGTGGCATTCTTCCGGGGTAACTTGAACTAGTCTCTGAGGGAGCAGTTGCCGCCGGCGAGTCGTTGCTGGACGCTCCTCGGTTTCGTGGAGGAGACCCTGTGGGTCAGCGCATCGCCGCTCACTGTGGGCGTTCTGGAGGATGACGCTCCTCCCACGAAGACACTCCCCCTGTCCGCCACGATTTGTCTCTCCACGCCCGTCCTGACCTACACGCTGCCAAGTTCGTCCGCTTCGGAGTCGGTGTGCCCCACATCCGCGATCCTCGAGCCGGCGCGCTCAACTTCGTCTGCCCGGAGGAGGAGGAGAAGACGGCTTCCATCTCCCGGCCCACGCCTGCCCCGGTCTGCGAGCCTGCGCCCACGCCTGTCCCTGTGAGCGAGCCTGAGCCCTCGTCAGCCATGGTCAGCGAGCCTGAGCCTGTAGCCTCGACCGTCCCTGAGCCAGCGCCTGTAGCCTCAACTGTCCCTGAGCCAGTGCCTGTAGCCTCGACTGTCCCTGAGCCAGCGCCTGTAGCCTCGACCGTCCCTGAGCCAGCGCCAGTAGCCATGACCGTCCCTGAGCCAGCGCCAGTAGCCATGACCGTCCAAGAGCCTGCGCCAGTAGCCTCGACCGTCCAAGAGTCAGCGCCTCTCGAGCCTCCCCGGGCTCCACCTCCCGAGCCTTCCAGGGCTCCGCCTTCCGAGCTTACTAGAACTCTGCCTTCCGAGCTTCCTGAGCTTTCCAGAGCTCCGCCTCCCGAGGCTTCCAGAGCTCCACCTCTCAAGCCTCTCGAGTCTTCCAGGGCTCCCCCTCTCGAGTCTTCCAGGGCTCCTCCTCCCGAGCCTCCCAGGGCTCCTCCTCTCGAGTCTTCCAGGGCTCCTCCTCTCGAGTCTTCCAGGGCTCCTCCTCCCGAGCCTCCTAGGGCTCCGCCTCTCCAGTCTCTCGAGTCTTCCAGGGCTCCCCCTCCCGAGCCTCCTAGGGCTCCGCCTCTCCAGTCTCTCGAGTCTTCCAGGGCTCCCCCTCTCGAGCCTCCTAGGGCTCCGCCTCTCAAGTCTCTCGAGTTTTCTAGGGCTCCTCCTCCTGAGCCTCCCAGGGCTCCACCTCTCAAGCCTCTCAAGCCTTCCAGGGCTCTGCCCCCAAGCCTCCTACGGCTCTGCTCCCAGAGACTCCAGAGCCTTCTAGAGCTCCGCCTCCCAAACCTCCTAGAGCTCCGCCTCCCGAGCCTCCTACGGCTCCGCCTCCCGAGCCTCCTACGGCTCCTCTCCCCGAGCCTCCTTCAGCTCCGCCTCCAGAGCCCCCTTCGGCTCCGCTCCCAGAGACACCAGAGCCTTCTAGGGCTCCGCCACTAGAGCGTCCTACGGCTCTTCTCCCCGAGCCTCCTACGGCCCCACCTCTCGATCCTCCTACGGCCCCGCCTCCCGAGCCTCCTTCGGCTCCGCCTCCAGAGCCTCCTACGGCTCTGCTCCCAGAGACCCCAGAGCCTTCTAGGGCTCCGCCTCTAGAACATCCTACGGCTCTGCCCCCAGAGACTCCAGAGCCTACCAGGTCTTCGCCTCGGAAACCTCCCACGGCGCCACCTCCCTCGGCTCCGCCTCCAGAGCCTTCCAGGGCTTCGCCTCTAGAGCCTCCTACGGTGCCACCTTCCTCGGCTCCACCTCCCGAGCCTCCCACGGCTCTGCCTCCTGAGCCTCCCATGGCTCTGCCTCCTGAGCATCCCACGGCTCCGCCTCCTGAGCCCCTGAACCTTCCTCGGCTCTGCCTCCTGAGCCTTCCTCCGCTCCGCCTCCAGGACCTGTCCCTGTACTGAGGCTGCCTCCCAGGCCTCCAGGACCGGCCCCTGTCCTTCGACTGCCTCCGAGGCCCCCCAAACCTGTCCTTGCCCTGTGGCCAGCTCCCAGGCCTCCTGAACCTATCCTTGCCCTGTGGCCAGCTCCCAGGCCCCCTGAACCGGTCCCTGTCCTGTGGCCACCTCCCAGGCCCCCTGACCCAGTCCCCTCTGTACCCCCCCTTGGACTTCCTGCCTGCCCTCTGTGCCCCCTTGGACTGCCTTCTTTTTGTGTCTTCAGAAACTTTCTTGCATTAAATTTTTTCTAGTGTACATGTGAATGAGCCATTATAATTAAAATTTACAGAAGTTATAACTTCATAAATTACAGTTCTATGTTGTTGAACCAACATGGTTCGAACTATGGATGTGCACCATAGTTACTAAGGTTTCAGGAAACGGTCTCTAGCTAGTTAATTTCTCCAATGATGCATCGTATGGTGGTTAAGCAGTGGTTTACTTTGTTTTACAGGAAATGCACCCCTGATTGGAATTGTCATCTGAGTCTGAAATAGGTGCGGGCATTGTTGTATGATGAGGACACTTATGACAGTGTTTATTATCTGTTTAATTCCTTTTTTACTTATTGTCCCTGAGCGAAAAGATGGCGTTTGGGGCAGGTTGTGTCCCTTGGTCTGCAGCCACTGGACTCCATGCTGAAGCTCAGAGTAAATGATCACTGTGTCCATGCTGTGTATTTCACTAGCTCTGGGGTTTCTAATATGGAATACGGACCTAAAATGACATGTTGGTCGAAGGGTTCTTCGAATGTAGGAAAACAATTTTATGTAGTCTCTTCTTTCTCTGTCTTCTCACTGTGCTGTATTCATGCTGGGGTTGTTGGGATATGGACTTTAGATCAAGTTCCCTGATATGGGGGAAAAAGATTTAATTATGCTGAACAGATATCAGGAAGTAAATGTTGACCTGTCCTTTTGAAGAGAGATTTGTTGCTAAAAGTTGTTGCTATGAGAGAAAAAGTAATTTGACACATTTTAGTGAAAGGTCAAAGCTTATTGGCACCCACTTCTCGAAATTGTGATTAGTTGTATGCATAAGTCTAATTTAGAAATCACTTTCAACATTAAAATAAATAGACACTGATAAAGAGTCTCAGTTGTATGAAGTTTCCTGTCCATGAAATATGCAAGAAAAATACATTTTAAATATATGTGTATTCATGGGAGATTATTAACACAAATCCATAGATGGTCTCTCCAGTTGTAGCCAAAGTCAATGCTTTCTCAGTACCAAGTTTTTTTGCTGCACCCAATTACAGATGCACAAAAAAATGTAATCTCACTGAAATGGAAAGTTTAATTTGAATTGCCTCAAAGTGGCACCAGTAATACATTGATTGGACTTTTTCAAATACTCAGAATTTATTTACTGATGAAGAAAATTGAGTCGAAACTCTTTAAATGCATTAAAACCGAGAAGTAAAGACATAAATTGAGAGTTAAATGGCGACAGAGATGATGTTATAACGAAATGAAAATATTTTACAGTGTGACTTTTTTTATCTACAGAAGAAAGATTGGCTAATCAGGATTTAAAAATTGGTCTTAGATTATGTGCAAAATCCATACATTTTTAGCTGTTTTATTTGAACGCAATGTATTTGTGAGCATATTAGGAATTATTTTAGCCTCTGTCATGTACCTGAAGATCTGATCCTGTAATATTTGCATGAGATGAGAGTGAGACCTTGTCAGTCTCCCTTTTGACTGCTCATCAATTTGTTGCATTCTATCTCAGCATGTCATTAGATAAAAGCCCTGTCTGCCATGCAGTGCACTCAGCACTCTGCCATGTTAGCATGCACTACAGAAATTAGACATTTCTCAGATTCACACACTCTGTTAGGACAACTGGATGAATGGTGCTGCTGCTGTATGTGACATATGAGTTCTTAACAGCACAGCTCTTCATCAGCACTGACTCAGATTCGAGCTGTAAGCAGGAGTGGATCTGTCACCCTGGATCCTGGATGAGATGCATCAGGCTGCCTGAGGGCTGCAAATTATTGGCTGCTGGATCTCTCCAGAGAAAGATCCGGCAAAAAGTGGTATGCTGGGACCTGGAAAGACCTCTTTTGAATGTAAGAACAGTGCACAGCTTAAACCTAATCTTATTTATTATTCAGGATGTGCAAGTTAATTAAAAATACTGTCTCTTGTGGTTATGTAGGTGATACATTTTATGAAAATTATGTTGGAGCCTTGAACAGTCTCTACGTCTTTCAGTCTGCAGCATGAATACTGTATGTTGTGTACTTAGTAGTATCTGGCAGACTGATGCTTTGTACCACTACAATGATTAATTTAGGCTAAGCTAGAACACTTACTGTGCATTCAGACCAGAGGCGTCAAGAGCGTCAAATCGACCGGAAGTCATTCATTTTCTATGACTGCCAGCGTCTCTCGGCAGCGAGAAGAGGCGCGGCGAGTCTTAGGCGGTATGGGCGTCAGAGGAAAGTTCAAGTGCAGCCAACATTATGGTAATGAGCTTTGACGCGGTTCAGCGGCAACCTATTGGAATATACAACCGTGTAAACTTTGGTTCCCACCAAACATTAGTTCCGAAGACAAAATGGAGGATAAATTGATTATTGCCATGGTGGGTTTTCCCGTAATATTTGATCTGTACCCGTTTGCTTACAGTGATATAAATAAAATTAAAAAACGATGAGTGGACAAAGGTGTCTGAAATTGTTGGATAGTATGGATAGTATGGTTTATATAATATTATATAATAATATATTTATTAGGATATACGCTACTTGTGATATGTCGTCAAAAAGATACCGGTCTACATGTCTGGATGTTTTGTGGCCCCTTTAAATATAGTTCACAAAACCAAGCATTCTCAACGAATGTTGCCGCCTATTTAAAATATGTCCGAGCGTCCACGAATTTTCAATAGCGTTGTTGGCAGGGCAGCCAGAGCGAATTTTTACACTCTCGCCGCCTCTGGTCTGAACGCACGGTTAGGCCTAGTCCACACTAATAAGTTTTCGTTTGAAAACACATCTTTTTCTCTCCGTTTTGGCCTTCCGTACAAACTGAGACAGTGTTTTTGTCCGAGCTTTTTGAAAACCTCCGTTTGAAAACCCAGTTTCCGCATTGTAGTGTGGACTGTGAAAACGGATGCTTTGGAAACGATGATGCATTTTTAGTCATGTGATCTATCCAACCAAAACAATCAAGATGGCGGCCTGTGTTATTGCGGCACTGTTGTGCCTGATAGTCACTTTTGATAGCGTTGTTAAAAAATAAATGTCACTTTGTACAACCTTCACATTGCATTCATTCAAAGGCGAAGGGAAGTTTACTCGGAATACAAGGACAATTGCATTTCAGATCGTACATGCAGCAGGGATCTTCGGCATGCGCAGTGACATGATTTAAGCATTTTCATACGTTTCAGTGTGGACGAGCAACTTTTGGAAAACGCTTGAAAATGTTAGTGTGGACGGAGAGCGGTTTGAAATGAAAACGCCATTTTCAAATGTATCCTGATTAATGTAGACGTAGCCTTATTCTCCCTTTGGTAAATGGTGCTAGTGTTCAAAGTACCTGACCATCTTTTGTTAGGTACTTAACATCTGGAATGAGGTCCATAAATCAGTTCTTGATAAGACCTACTTTAAACCCTTCAGGGATTTGGTAATCCGATTGCTTTTCTCCACATTGACAGCAGCGAAAATGTGCACGAAAAGCTTGAAGCAGTCAAGACATATGCAACTGCATAACTGCCATTCACCTCCAAACAGACCTATTAAGCATATCCTCCTCATCTTTTCCTTTGTGTCGCTGTGTCATTAATCCAGCATGTTTGAACCCACAATGACCAAAACATTTGCCATTACATGTATGTTAAAATGAAACCGGAACATATTATATTCACTAGCAAAACCATTGTCTAAATTTTTAAATGGTGTGCGTATAACACAACTAGCATTTAATCTTCACACGCTCTTTTGGAGCTGCTCTAAATGGTCCGACTCCATGGTATGGGTTGGTGACAGCCTCAGTTCCTCTGGAGTGCTCACATGATGTACTGATGCATCGGAAAATGAGCCTCAAAAACACGTTCATGATTGGCATTTCTATATTTGCTTAAAATCCCTTATTTGGACTGCAGTAACATTGCTTTGTTTAGTCAGTGTGAATTTGTTTGTTCATTAAATGCAAAAATTCTTGTTTAGAGAACTACTGATTTCTTGTTCAGCCATCTATCAATTTTCAACATGAGAACTTAAATTTTGTCACCATTTCAATTACTTTTATATGAAGTTAACTTGCCTCTGAAGAAAGATATGTCTTGTGAGTACATTCAATTGTTTGACACAGACACACAATAGACCTCAACCCTTATCACACAAACATCAATTAGTTAAATTAAGTTAAAAGATGAGCAAACAGCAAAACATAAGCCTAGAACACTAACCACTAACTGTGACTCAAAAACCCCTATAAGCAGGATAAAATGCAACTTCTATTTGTATTTCTATTTCAAACTATCTGCCACTGTCATGGTATTAAAGGACACATAACACATGCTTACATTTTATCCTGATAGATGTCCAAGAATAAATTATATCTGGAAAAATAAAGCATGTGGAGTGTGACTCAGGTACAGTATAAACATTGCTTTTCACTTCTAGTGTGAACAGGAAATGGTTGTTTGTTTTTGAAGAATAGATTTTATGGTAGTATTTGTAATAGATATTTTAAAGGATATTGGGTCAATAAAGCTTAGAATTAAAACTACAGCCATGGCTTAATTTAGCATGCTGTCATTTTTACTAATCTTAATCGTAATCTTTTATTCTGAAAGAAAAAAAAATTATTGATATTTTAATTCCATAATCATTTTTTACATACTCTGAATTGCGTTACTTAGTAGCATCTTAATAAGATCTGTTTTTACATTCATTTTCCACAATTTCCCAGTTTCAGCACATTTATCTTTTATATCTTAACCTAAAAACTATCGCTTTTTTTTTTAATCAATTTAGATTAGAAACCCTTACAAAATCAACTAAAGTAATTTACTGTTTTGATTTGGATGCCAACACAATCTATTAAGATTGTGTTTATGGCGTTCTTGATTATGAAGTGTGTGGTTCTGAGGCATCTTCATCTGTATTCATGAATTCCTGCAGTGATATTCTGCCAATCTCAGTTAGCGGCTTGGCTCATTGCAGATCCCAACTAATGCCATTAGTGTAAGCAATGCCATTTTCACTTCAATTCTTCTGCTCCTTCCCAAAAATTAAGTTGGCATTCATGTCATCTCTGTCTGCAGCATTAGTAGAGAGAGTGAACGGGATTGCCAACTATCGTATTATTATTGGTAGTATTTAATTTTCACTTTGCAAATCATATGTGATCTGTGTTCAGTCTGAATTCAGATTCCACATTTTGATTTAAATGTGATTGTTTTCAAGCTCTTTGATGTGGCTGCATAGTGTGAGCCTGGGCTGTGATTTAAAATGAGCTCTATTGAGCTGAGAGTCTTTGATAAAGAAATTAGGAGGTTTGATCAAAGTCCCTTTTAAGGCAAGTCTGTTTACTCAGCTTCCATATTGGTAATACCCCTGGGCAGCTAATTCTAGTCTACTTGAATTGGGAAAGTCGAAAATGGTAAAGAATCAAGATTATGTTCCAATAAAATATTTCAAATCAGGCATAAAATTTGACAACAAAGGCATAATAAATATGCATCATTAGCTCAAATCAGTCAATAAACTCTATTTTTTTGTCCATATTCTTGCATGCCCATTCTCAAGTAAACGAACAGGCAAAAAAAGCCGATTGGCTCTTTTAACTGTGAGGCTTCCATTCCTACAGCTGTCATATGTAGTATTGTGATTTCTTCCATTCATTTTTATATGCGTGGTGCATCTCCACCCTTTATAATATATCTGGTTTGATGCAGAGCCAGTGAAGCAATTATGTTGTCCATCCCTCCTGAAGCATTAACACCTTTAGCCAGACAGATGCTTCTCTTTTAGTGGAAGATTTAATTTGACATTTTACTCTGGCAAGCTGGCAAACAAGCTGTTTTTCTTTTAGGGGATTGCCATTTTAAGAAATTAAATGTCCTATCTAATTGCCAACAAAGCACTCTGCTCTGCTGTTTGGGTTGTATTGTTGGCCTTACGGTTAAGCGTGCCAAAGGCTTCATAAATTGAATTGGTTTGTTGGCAGCAGGAAGCGTGTTGAAATGGATTCCTCTAAGAAAAGTGCACAATACTGCTATATGAGTCCATTATTCAGCACTGATGTCATCCACATAGTTTAAAAAAAAAATAAATTATATATGTAACTATTATTATGTTTGCTTTGAAGAATATGAAAAGGTTTTGTTTTCACTGCTTAGCTGCTATCTTATGTTATAGGGAAACTGATGTTTAAAAATGAAGGAAAGGACATAATTTTTTGATTGGATAATGAAAAGTGGACTTTATATGACAAGTTTTTGGAGATGTAGGGGATGAAAAATAAAAGGGCTTGTTGACATCAGCGAAAAGGTAAGTAATTTCAGAGGCGGTAATTACTGGGGGTGCCAGTGCTGATCGTACAGGTGCTGGAAGTGAATTTCCCCAGTCTCACTAGCTGCTACCTGTCCATCAGAAAGCTGGTGTTCCACTGAAAAACGTTGGTTTAATTTAGTCCGGAGAATAGCTGGGATGATGATGTTGAAAGCCGAACAGTTCTCTGTCAGAACAGTATTAGATCTAATACTCATTTCACGAGTTCGCAAGTACATTCTTACAGCATATTAAGGTAAGTATGTTTGGCGTGCTGTCCGAAGTTGAGGGGCTCGAGTGCGGAACTGGACTTGAGGTCTGAGATTCCCTCCCCACCCCCTCCTCAGACAAAAAGCAAAAAAGGAAAGACAATTTGAAATAATTGGTACAGGCATTAGAAAATATAGAGGTGGAGAGATGCTGGAAAAATAATCACCAGAGCGAGGGAAGCAGGCCATTAATGTCATGACAATAGAGAGAGAGAGGCAGGACCCAAATGCAAGGTGGCATTTGCACATAAGGGCTTTCTTTGCAAAAACAAAATTACAAACCAAAACTCCCACAAGCGGCTCACTCAATGTGGTACCTGCAAGACACAAGGCGTAAGAGACAAGGAAAATACAGGAAAAATACTCAAACAGATGAGGCAGACAGTCAGAGGAGGCACAGTCAGGCCAGACTGACAGTTATACTGTATATCCTTGGGATATGATTGGCAGGACTAGATGAACAAGCTCCTCCCGATCTTACATGTGGAACTTCATTTGTTTAGTCATTTTGGATAAAAGTGTCAGCTAAATGAATAATTGTAAATGTACAGCAGTGACATACAGGAGCAGTCATAAAATGAACGGGTTGCAAAACTCTTATTTTTATTTATTAAGAATTGAAATATAATTACATTACAGAGGAACAATAAACAAAAAATAAACATTTCAAATCACCAACAGCCATAGGATAAAATTTTTATTAAATAAGTAAATAATAAACATTTAAAAAATACATAGAGTATTTCAATGTATTTTGGAAAATGTTCCCAGGCAGAGAAGTCACAGTAGGTGAGAGGAAGCTTGGCAATCCAACTGGCCTTCGCAGAGTGATGGCCTGACAGAAAATAGGATGGACAAACACTGTCTACAGCTGACAGATAGCTCCGAGTTAAAAAGCCCTGTCCTCTTGCTCTGCTGAAAAGCTTGCATTTGCTGAATGATTTATTGAGGTTACGGTTTGATTAGAGCCAAAGTCTACTGGCAGGTGTCACCGGCAGGCATCAGTGATAGACAGTCAAGCTTGCTGTGTTCTCCTTAAGATATACTCTCCTTGCTCCCTGCATACTCACTTTTTCTGGTTTCTCCACATGTCTGGCTTCTTCTTTATGCTCTTTCTCTTCCTGTAGACTTATTTCATGACTCTCTTTATTCAGGTTATGCACATTTAAAAAGCTAGAGGAATTTTGTGATCTTTTAAAAAAGCAAATAGAGAGCTACAGGAAGATATCACCTTAACCTCCTTAAATTGTGGAGAGAGATGGTCCCCATGTCTATGGAACTTTAGTTCCACAGAGGGACCACTCTCACCGTCCCAGCTTGCGGATGAGGCCAAGTTGCAAAAGGAGTTTGCAGATGTGTTCTCCCCTCTCTCCAGCCATACGAACTTCATAAAACACCCTTTGAAGACTCCGCCAGGAGTTGTCATACATATTCGGCCGTAATGCATGCCCGAACACAAGAAAAAAGTTATTTGGAATGAATTAGAGTCAATGCTCGAGATGGTAGTAATAGAAGAATCACACAGTGATTGGGCCAGCTCGGTTGTTCAAGACTAAGGTGCCCAAGGGTTGGTCCAGTTCTGTGTAGATTATCGAAAAGTCAATGCAGTGTCTAAATTTGACGCATACCCACTGCTCGATCCGTTGGGTGCGTCTCAATTTTATTCGACACTGGATTTAACAAAAAGGTACTGGTAGATTAACTCAATTATCACGAGAAAAAACAGCTTTTTCCAAACTGTTCGGATTACACCAATTCTTCCATTCGGTTTGTTCGAGGCTCCCGCCACGTTCCAGCTCCTCATGGATAAGATTCTCCGGCTGCACGCTGCCTATTCAGACTATATTATTATTTAGAGTAATGACTGGCAGCAACATATGCAGCATCTAAGAGACTTCCTGAGGTCGCTGAGGTAGGCAAGTGTGCAATTGGATAGGTGGAAATATGGTATCTGGGCTTCCACTTGGCCCATGACCAAAAAGGAGGTGAGACAGTTTATGGGGCTGGCAGGCTACTACTGAAGGTTTGTGCCTAGTTTAGCATGATCAGACTGATGTCACCAGCCCCTTGACTGATCTCACTAAAAAGGGGGCACCCGATCTGGTCCAGTGGATGGAGATGTGCCAACAGGCCTTCACGAGAGTGAAATCTGTACTCTGTGGCGGGCCGTTTTACATGCTCCTAACTTCTATCTCCCCTTCATTTTGCAGACAGATGCAACGGAGGGTGTGGAGTGACAAAGAGTGTCTGGCCATCAAATTGGCCCTCCTAACCCTCCACTATTACCTACTGGTGCATGCATTCATGCTCTGCTCGGACCACAGCCCGCTTCAGTGGCTCCACCACATGAAGTATACCAACGTGCGGATCACTCGTTGGTACCTGGCACTTCATCCGTTCAAGTTAAAGGTTATCATTTGGGGGTGGGTTAGCAGGCCGGATGGGGCCAGTGGCTGCGTCGGGCAGTGGGGGTATGTGGAGATAGGAATGTGGATGTGTGTCTGTCAGTGGGGAGAGAGGAAGCGGAGAGACCCATCACCTGGTGATTTCAGTGATGACGGAGAAAGGCCAGCGGAATGACAGACTGGGAGAGAGAGGCCGAGTCGCGCACACACCCAAGACTGGAGCTGAACACTGAAAAGATGCTTATATTTTTGCATCTCTTGAGTTTATGTTGACAGTTATCATTGAAGCTGATGTGTATAACTGAATTTCTTGCTGAAAAGCATATTTTGAGTAACAATCTCTTGAGTTAAAACACTCACGAGGACTGCACGCTGGACAAGCCTATAAAATCTCTTTAACGTGATCTGAGCAATTTACAAAACCAATGTTGTCATTGTCAATTTTCAATGTTGTCATTGTCATTGTCAATGTTAATTTAATGCTGATTTGAAAATATGTTTTTGATCATAATCTTGACCCAACATTCTGTATTTTCTTGTGGCTTGTATACATAACTGCCCAGGAGGGTTCCCTAGATGGCGGCTGAGTGGACCGACTTACTTTATAGGAACTTCGGATTTACACAAAAATATGTTTAAAATATTCATGTTTATGTATTTGTTACGATTCACTTTTTTCTGTCCTGTGTTTTGCCTCTGTCATCTGTTCCCCCTGGACTATACTTCCCATAATCCCCTGCTCTGATCACGTCCAGCTGTTCTCCATTGCTTCTCACCTGTGTTTCATTTACCTTGTTATCTGTGTGTATATATTGCCCTGATGTCTGTTTTACCTTTGTCAGTTGTTATGTGTTTGACCTCTCGTGTATTACCTGAGCCCGTTGTTTCCTGTGTTCCTGTGTTTTTCCCATTGTGGATGTTTTCTTTGTTCCTGTGTTTACTCCATTATTTTGTACGTTATTTTATTTAATGCTATTTTGCCACACCTAGATCCAGCTCTTGTGTTTCCCTTTGCATGTTACAGAACAACTGACCGCAAAAATGGATCTACCTGCATTCTTCACTCAGCCGATCCAAGTGGATTTATCTATAAGGGAGTTCTCCCATTTCTTCTCCACCATTGCCGTCTACACAGGATTTGAAGATGAAACCCTGAAATTCCTTTACAGAATCGGACTCCCAACATGCCGGTGGAGGCAACTGCCGGAGACCTGAGACTAAACGTGGGAGTATGTAAGGCTAAGCTTCAGAGGATCCTCCTCTCACACTCCCGGTTCCGGTTCCCGAGTTTTCCACGCCCGAGTCCGCTCCACACCACGTCACAGTCACGTCTGAGTCTGCTCCATGCCATGTCACAGCCACGTCTGAGTCTGCTCCATGCCATGTCACAGCATGCCTCAGACTGCTCCTTGCCATGTCACAGCCACGCCTCAGGCTGCTCCATGCCATGTCACAGCCACGTCTGAGTCTGCTCCATGCCATGTCACAGCCACACCTCAGCCTGCTCCATGTCACAGCCACATCTCTGCCTGCTCCATGCCATTTCACAGCCAAACCTCAGTCTTCTCCATGCCATGTCACAGCCATGCCTCAGCCTGCTCCATGCCATGTCACAGGCAAACCTCAATCTGCTCCGTGTCATGTCACAGCCATGTCTCAGCCTGCTCCATACCATGTCACAGTCAAACCTTAGTCTGCTCAATGCCATGTCACAGCCATGAATGAGTTTGCTCCATGCCATGCCATGCCACATTCCCACCTTCCGTGACTCATTGCTCGAAGGCCTTTCCGGCCCTTGTCTCCAAGTTGAATTATCCGCCAACGAGCCGATGCCCACACCTGCCATGGCCAACGAGCCAATGCCCACACCTGCCACGGTCAACGAGCTGGAAGCCTCATCCATCCCCGAGCCTGCGTTGTCAGCCTCGTCCGCCCCACAGCCAGCGTTGCCAGCCTCATCCGTCCCACAGCCAGCGTTGCCAGCCTCGTCTGCCCCACAGCCAGCGTTGCCAGCCTTGTCTGCCCCAGAGCCAGCGTTACTAGCATTGTCTGCCCCAGAGCCAGCGTTGCCTACTTCTGCTGTCCGGAGGAGGAGAGGAAAGGCTTCTGTTTCCAAGTCTCTGCCAGTGTTCATGACCACAGAGGTCATTTCCAAGTCTCTGCCAGTGTTCACGACCACAGAGGTCGTTCCCGAGACTATGCCCTTGCCTATGACCACAGAGGTCGTTACCGAGATTATGCCTATGCTCATGACCACAGAGGTTGTCTCCGAGTCTCTGTCCCTATACATGACCACAGAGGTCGTTTCCAAGTCTCTGCCAGTATTCACGGCCACCGAGGTCGTTCCCGAGACTATGTCCATTCCTACGACCACAGAGGTCGTTCCCAAGACTATGCCCATGTTCACGACCATAGAGGTCGTCTCCAAGTCTCTGCCTATGCCCACGACCACAAAGGTCGTTGCCGAGTCTCTGTCTATGCCCACAACCACAGAGGTTGCTCCCGAGTCTCTGTCTACGCCCACGACCACAGAGGTCGTTCCCAAGCTCTGTTCATGAACACTGAGGTCAGTTCCAAGTCATCCTGGACTCTTGGCCTCGAGCCTGCCATGGCTCTGCCTTCTACAACTTTGCCCCTCGAGTCTGTCATGGCTCTGCCTTTCTACTGCTTCGCCCCTCAAGCCTCCCATGGCTCCACCTACCATGGCTCCACCCCTCGAGCCTGCAACGGCTCTGCCTTCCACAGCTCCAGTCTCTAGCCTGTGATCACCACCCAGGCCTCCTGACCCTGTTTCAGCTCTGTGGTCATCAACCAGGTCTTCTGATCCAGTCCCTACCCTTAGATAGACTTCTGGGTCTCCTGATCGTCCACCTGATCTGATCTGCTCTGGTCTTCTGGGTCTCCTGACTGTCTGCCTGATCTGCTCTGGTCTCCTGGGACTCCTGGCCATCCGCCTGACCTGCTCTGTTATCCCTGGTCTCATGGCTTTTCACCTTATCTGCTCTGCTCTGGTCTTTTGGGTATCCTGACCATCCGCCTGATCTGCTCTTGTCTCCTTGCTCTTATGGCAGTCTGCCTGATCTGCTCTGCTCTCCTTGGTCTCTCTGTCATCCACCCGATCTGCTCTGGTCTCCCTGGTCTCATGACTGTCTGCCTGATCTGCTCTGGTCGCCTTGGTCTCAAGCCTCCCTTTCTTTGCCCTGTTCCTCTGATCCCCTTGCCTCTTGTGCCCCCTTGAACTGCTTCTTTCCCCTTTTTCCCCCCACACCCAAAGGAATTTTTTTTTTGGGAGTGTCAAGAAGATGATTCTTAGAGGTGGGGGCAATGTTACGATTCACTGTTGTCTGCCCTGTGTTTTGCCTCTGTCATCTGTTCCCCCTGGAATACATTTCCCATAATCCCCTGCTTTGATCACTTCCAGCTGTTCCCCATTTCATCTCTCCTGTGTTTCATTTACCTTGTTATCTGTGTGTATATATTGCCCTGATGTCTTTTTTACCTTTCTCAGTTGTTATGTGTTTGACCTCCCGTGTATTACCTGAGCCCATCGTAGATGTTTCCAGTGTTTCTGTGTTTTGCCCATTGTTGATGTTTCCTTTGTTCCTGAGTTTTTCCCATCATGGATGTTTTCTTTGTTCCTATGTTTACTCCGCTAAAATGTACTTTGTTTATTTTATTAAATACTATTTTCGCCACGCCTAGACCCAGCTCTTGTTTTTCCCTTCGCACTTTACAGTATTATAGGTCTCAAATGTTGTGACATTTGCTATGAACAGTGAAATTTGAAGGTGAAATGTTAATGTTATGGGTTCAATACAAGTTAAGAATTATTAACAGCATTTGTTGCTTAATGTTGGTTTCCACAAAAAAGCTGGGATTTGCTTGAAGCACCTGTAGATTGGGCAAGCAGACTCCATTTGAAAATGTGACATTTTCCAACAACAATCACATGGTAAGAGCAGATCTCCAGATCAGTGCAGCCGATGCTTTAGCAAGAAACACATAAATGGCCATTTATCTTGAAACAGCATTCTTCCTACTCTGTACATTCAGCTATCAGTACAATATACAGTACACAACACTGATGCTAGATAATAACTAAATGCTAAACAGCCAACTGATCCAAATAATTTTTTATTTTTATGTGCAAAGAATGTGTTCTTGTAACTCAGCTGGCAGAGGATGGTGCTAGCAATGCCAAGGTCAGGTCGGTGGTTTGAAATAAAATGAATAGCTTGAATTAATTAATGTTGCTTAAAGCATCTGCCAAAATGCATATATATATATATATATATATATATATAAATAAGGTTTAAGTCTTACCACTTAACAAAACCATTGATGCTCTTAATCCTCATTGCTGTATTATAAATCCATTATCTTTATCCACATGCTATCGAAGAAGAATGTTAAGTTCATCTATATCATAGAATCCATCCACACACTTTGTAGCCACACACAAACAGTACAGCACATGTGCAGTCACAACAGTGTGAGTCTGTACAATGTGCTCTGAATCAGTGAGCACCAATATGCTGAATTTTATAGGATAT
This sequence comes from Xyrauchen texanus, assembly GCF_025860055.1. Taxonomy (NCBI): domain Eukaryota; kingdom Metazoa; phylum Chordata; class Actinopteri; order Cypriniformes; family Catostomidae; genus Xyrauchen; species Xyrauchen texanus. Next base: position 22,869,838 of record NC_068300.1, read on the forward strand.
CACTGAATGTGCAGGTGTACTTCTGCATCATACAGATAAGAAAGTAATTTAGCTCTGCTCTGATGCATACATCTCTCTCTCAGCTAGATTTTCTATAATATACTGCACAGATGACTTTCCAAAGGGCTTCGTTGGGCAGGAAAAATTATGTTTTTGCAGTTTACTTGATATATACAGCTTAATTATGTAAATCTTGAGACACACTGTAAAAAGTGGTAAGTGCAAGATGACAAATTCTGTGTGCACCTTTAAGGAGCTATTTCTACCTGATCTAAGCCTTGTTGTAAATGTAGTTTTATGTACCTCATTCACAAGCTAAAGTTTTTTTTAAAGTGTAGGCATTTAATGTGTTGATGTTTAAACAGTGATTTGTTAATTCTGGTAAGATATGAATGATAATATTATTTTATGTTTTTTTTTTATGTCTTTATTAAATGCAAAAGAAGACATGGTACTGTGATATGAAGACTGGGCTTGAACCATGTCCCAAGGAGCACCGCAGCTCACACTACTGCTGTGCTACGGCACTGATGAATTAAATACTCTTTATATTTGTCTATAACACCAGGTGTTAGAAAATATCCACTATGTGTACTTGTTACAACATTTTGGATACTGTCTGGGATTCTGAAAACCATGTACCACAATCTTGTTTTGTTGTAACTCAAATGTAGTTCAGAAGGTACACACACAAATGTCCTACTGCTGTGATAATGTTCTTTTTTAATGCAGAATAGTCCCATTGCAGCGGCCTTCCTCTCCACCAGAATTATGCAGCAATAAAACAGAATGTATAATGGCCTGTGTATTAGTATTGCAATTTTTGTAGAGATTCAAACAGATTGCTTCAATTATCAAACAGCTTCCTGAAACTTTAGCTATAAAAAGGATGCAAAGTGCACCTTCTTTCTGTTAGAACTCTCAAAAGGTAATGTATATAATTGTAATTTGCTAAATATTTTCTCTTATCTCTTATGGGCCTAGTGTCTTGAAAATAATAAATAGCTGCATTGTATCAGGGTCTGTGCCAACCATTTTTAAACATGCTGTGGTGCAGCCTTTAATTAAAAACACTAATTTAAATCCAAATGTAAAGGTTTTGGATGTTATGGAGGACACAAAGACGAGTTACTCTTCTCAGGTAAGGGCTTTAATAGCCACACAGCAGTGCTCACAGCTTACAATTGACAGGAATCGCTCAGCTAACATAAACTTCCTAACAACATACAGTTCTCGTATTTCACAGCATACGTCAACACTGGACTGACGTGTGACACTCTCTCTCCGGACGGGTACTTGACCACACCCCCGCTGCCACATACCCCCACCGCCGACTCAGGCCAGGGCCTGCCTACCACAACCCCCCCCTGCCCCCATTTCTGGAGAGGAAGTCAGCGGCAGCCATCTGCACTTCATGCGGTGAAGCCATTGGAGTGGGGTGTGATCCGAGCAGAGGGTGAAGGCCCGCCCCAGCAGGTACTATCGGAGAGTGATGGCTAGACACTCCTTTTCCCCGGTCTTCCGGGCGCTCTTCCCCCTCCACCACCTGCAAGAGCATGGCCCCCAGCCCTCTGTCTGAAGCGTCCGTCTGTAACAGGAAAGGGAGAGAGAAATTAGGTGCATGTAAAAGCGGCCCCCCACAATGTGCGGCTTTAACCTGCGTGAACGCCTGTTGGCACTGCTCCGACCACTGGACCGGGTCTGGAGCCCCCTTTTTAGTGAGGTCAGTCAGCGGGCTGGTGACATCCGAATAATTAGGTCAAATTTTACAGGAATTACCTCCTGTAATAGCCAGCCAGCCCCAGGAACTGCCTCACCCCCTTTTTGGTCTTGGGTCTCGGGCAGGTCGCAATCACTGCAGTCTTGTCAATATAGGGACACACCTGGCCATGGCCCAAGTAGAACCCCAGATACCGTACCTCCACATGCTCAATCGCGCACTTCTTGGGGTTTGCTGTGAGCCCCGCTCGCCGCAGTGATCTCAGAACCGCCCTCAGATGTTGCATGTGTCGCTGCCAATCATTACTATAAATGAGGATGTCATCTAAATAAGCAGTGGCATAAGCTGTATGCGGTCTGAGGATTCGGTCCATAAGACGCTGAAACGTAGCCGGAGCTCCAAACAAGCCAGACGGAAGCGTCATGAATTGGGGCAATCCGAACGCCGTGGAGAAGGGAAATTGGTGTCAAGGGGATCTGCCAATAACCCTTTGTCAAATCTAATGTCAAATAAAATCGAGCAGTACCTAACCGATCGACCAACTCATCAACCCGGGGCATCGGGTACGCATCAAACTTTTCTATAATCCACACAGAACTGCACCGACCCATTGCTCTTAGGCACTAGAAGAACAGGGCTGGACCAATTGCTGTGGGATTCCTCTATTACCCCCATATCGAGCATCGCATCTAATTCCTCCTGAACTATTTTCTTCCGGTGTTCGGGAAAGCGATAGGGATGGCTACGTACCACACTCCACCTCTGCGAGCTGAAACGTTGAGAGGTGGTCTCCAAAAAGTGACTGGAGTGTTATGAATAGGTTTTGTGTTTACCTCCGGCCCAAGCTCCACCTTCTCCGGAACTGCCATCGGCAACATTACAGTGACCGCCTCCCTCCATAATTTCAGGAGGCTGAGGTGATATATTTGACGTGCGCCCCCTCTATCGGTTCGTTTTACCTCATAATAGAGTTCCCCTAAATTTAATCACCACGGTCACTACAGGGTATTTGTGAATGTCCCAATGCACACACCTCACCATTTTAGCTGTGCCCAATGCCTAGGGTTGAACCAAGCGTTGGAGGATCGTGGTTTGATTGCAACCTGTGTCCAGTACCACCTGGTAGATCACTCCCCCGATGTCAAGGTTCCCTGACAGCAGCCATATCGTCAGGAGAAAGCAAACGGACGGTCATTTTTCCCCAGCTTCAAAGACCGGAACAGCTGGCCATGCTGTTCCGCGCTGCGACCCACCCGCTGCAGGATAGCCTTCTTCAGGTCTACGTAGGTCAGGAGATTAGCTGCCGGAAACTGTTGGACAGCAAGTTGGGCTTCCCCGGACAGTAATGGAAAGAGCCTGGCCGCCCATTGTTCACGTGGCCAGCCCCAGATCTCCGCCGTTCTTTCAAAGAGATTGATGAATGCCTCAGCATTGTCTTCCACCCCCATTTTCAGAAGCGTGGAGGGGGCAGCTGGGTGCAGATGTCGGGGGTCGTAGCCGGGGCTCTCTCCTGGGCAAGAGGCTCCGGATCGCGTACCGGTCCTCTGCTTGAGCCCGCAGAACTTCAAAGAACCATCGGTCCTGATCTTGGCGCAGCTCAACCAGGGACTGTTGGTGTGTCTGATGCATCCCGGCAAGGGACTGGAGGATCTCTGCCAACTGGGAGGGCTCCATGGGGCGTTCTTCGAGTTTCTCGGAAAATGCTGCACTTAGACCAAGTATCATCAAAACTGCAGGATTTTCCTGGTAATGCTGCAGTTTTTATGATACTTGATCTAAGTGAGGCATTTGACACCATAGATCGCAAAATTCTTATTGCACGGCTTGAGCATTTGGTAGGGATGCGAGGTGCTACCTAAGTAACAGAAGTTTTTCAGTTGTCATGGGTGAATTTACATCATCGTCGGCACCTTTTACAAGTGGGATTCCTCAAGGATCCATTTTGGGCCCATCCTGTTTTTGTTATATATGCTTCCAATTGGTGCTATTTTTAAAAACACAAAGTATCATTCCATTGTCATGCGGATGACACACAAATATATATGACTGTAAAAAAGGAGGATCATTTGTTAGGGCCTCTTCTGGCATGTCTGAATGATTTAAAAACTTGGTTGGCTGTCAATATCCTGCATTTAAATGAATGCAAAACAGAGATTAGTGTGTTTGCACCCCCTAATGTATCTGGGTCCCCCTGCATTGATTTAGGCCCTTTATATATTTATGGAAAACACATGGTAAAAATCCCTAAAATTTGACAAATTAATGCAGTTGTCCAATCAAGCTTTTTCCAATTAAGAACTTGGGCAAAAGTCAAGCCACTTTTGTCATTTTATGATTTAGATAGCGTGATGCATTTGTGTCATCATGTTTGGACTACTGTAATTTCTAAATTGTTCAGAATGCTGCAGCAAGATTGTTGACAGGTTCTCGAAAGCAGGAGAAAATTGGAAAGCACGTCCATCATTTCTGCGTCAGCTTGTGACCGGCGACCTCACCTGAAGGGGGAAACACGGGCGAGGCTTTCGTGTCCGACTGGACAAGCCCACTCTCTGATACTGCGCTCGAGAGCTCATCACCGTCGCAGGCACTGAACAAGAGGTCAACTCACCCTGGGACAAGCCTGCGCACTCATCCGAGCGCCTAATTGGAGCAAACGAACGTGCTGGGGAATGGAAGGTCCGTGGGAATTTACTCGCCGGAGGTGGTCTCATTGTGGTCCCTGAATTGTCCCCAGTGCTCGCTGCGCTGGCCTTATACCCGTAGATAGGAAGACCAAGGCAGCGAGTCATTGGGGTGGCTTCCTTTCTTACGATAGCGAGCCGCGACCGCAACGTTGCCATGGTCATGTCCTCACAATAAGGACATGACGCATCCATGAAAGATGTCTTGCTGTGGGCAGTGACCAGGCACGAAAGACCTGATCATGGCCTTCTGAAGGCATGAGATACTGACCGCATCCAGGAATAACACACAATCGGAAGGGCATCTTTAAAAAGATGCGTCTTTAAAAAGACGTTCCGATGTGTGCCACTCTTTTAGAATATACTCTTTTAGAAAGGTAAATACTCTTTTAGAATACACTCTAAATGATCTGCCGAATTGCCCAGGGGAGATCTCTGCAGTTCACCCATGCAGAGAGGGGAGAAAGCCATTGTAATACGCTGTCAGGATCCGGCAGAGGTGAATGGAAGCCATGGGAATTCAGCTTATTTCTCAATGAAATAGCAACCGCTTGGCTCCAAAGAGAAAATCTGAATGAGCGGTATGCATGCCCCCTCCTTTTTACCTGTATGTCCGGGAGAGTAGCATGCAAATACCACTCGCCAATTCCCATTGGCATTTCCCATATCTGTTAAAGGGGTATACCTAAAATATGTAAAAAGGGTAGACACAATAAGCAAAGGCTTCAGCCTACACCTTTTTCGGTTATTACGTATATTTTAATTTATTATGAAAAATTGCTGGACTAGAAGTGTTGAACAATGTCAACAATGCAGGGTTGTGCAAAATTCAGAATTCACTCTTTCTTGAGTTGGAATTTGAATATAATTTTTTACCAAGTATACCTATTCCTATACATATTACATAAATTATAAATAAATAATATAAAATTATATATATAAAAATTAAATATAAAAATATAATATTACATATGTATACATATTATTCCCTAATATATAGATCTATAGACCTAACATTTTACACTAAATATGAATAAATAAACCTAGTCATCAAAAGATCTTGTTTTTTCCACCAAATTGTTTTCAGAAAAATAAATATACATTTCTATAGGTGGCATTTTAAACATTATTACATTTTATTATATTTTTCATTCCTTATTAATACTGTAAAAAGTGTTGTTTGTAGAACTTAAATTAAGTTTGTATTGCTTTTTATTATGTTGAATTAATCTACTTTTTAATTTACTGAACTTAAAATGTCAACCTGCCATAACTTTTACATATTAGCTGAATATATTACATATTCATTTGACATATTTAATGAATAATTTAATAAATAAGAAAAAGATTTCTTAAACTCTGTCAACTTACAGTACTCCAATGAAAATTGCTTCCTTTATTTACATGGTTTTTAACTGTCCAATATTCTGAGCATCTCATGTACATTTCTAGAAACATATATTTAATGGAAAGCAATGTGCTTGCTATCTTAAAACAATTATATTAAAGTTTTACTCATCACATTAACACTTATAAGAAAAACAAACAAACATATAAAGTATTTTAAAATGACACGCACTGACCTTGATACTTGGTACAAGACTAAAGTTACCTACCGTGACAACAAAATCAACAACAATGTAAGTAAACCCATGCAAAATGCAACCATTTAATTCATGCCCAGGTGCATGCTGGGAAGAATGTAAATCGGACTGACCACATAAACATTTTGTGTATGCCAATTTAAACTCAAATAAATTAATTAATCCAACTCCCTGCTATGAGATCCTGAAAGCTGCCATGCAAAAAAAAAAAAAAAAATACAATATTCAAGACATATTTCAATGTTTTTTCAGCATTATTTACTTGATATAACAATTTATTTTAACATTGTGATGTTTCTGAAAACACCCCATATGCTATGAATATGATATTGTTTCATGTTGTATTGAAATATCAAATGTATTATTAAAAAAATACTTAAAAACTCTATATTAATTTATTTGAATTTCATTCCATTTTAATTCTACTTCCTTAAATGCAAATTCGAATTGCAGTTCTACATCATTTTAGCTACCTCAATTCAAATTCAGGAATTGAATTGGCATTCTTCATTCAATTCTGAATGGTGCACAACCCTGCAGCAATGCTCCTTTTTGCATACAGTGAAAGTAAATGGTGATTGAGGGTGTCAGTCTCTAATATTCTGCTTGTGTGTTCCACAAAATAAATTAAGTTATATGGGTTTGGAACAACATGAGAGTGAGTAAATGATGACGGTGTTCACACGGCACATATCCATGCAGTTTTACAATAAACCAGTAGGTGTCAGTGTTGCCCAGAATTGTGTCCAGCTGACTGCACTTCATTCGTTTACACATTTACAAATTGTAAATACATTTGTATTGGGTCTACCTATATATCTGTATGAGAGGGAGGTTTGAGCTATCAGCCTAAATAAGAGAGAGATGAACATGGTTTTATTTCATCCTAGAACTGTAGGTTTGTTCTACCTGGCACAGGAGTAGCAGAGCACTGAATATTCATTATTGCGACAAAAGATCTTCTCATGGTACAGTGATCGATCGGCACAGAAGCCCCATAAACTGATTCAAGCCATTGAGCAAGCACTGAGTTTCCCCAGAGAAGAGAAACACTGTGTCTGCTGAACAAGGGAATTAGATAGTTTTCTATTAATGCATTGTCAACAGAGATTCAATCATGTCATTTATATAGCTGCACAGAAACAATATGCAAACTATCCGTCATATGTAGAATGCAAGATTAAAATGATTAGTGCATCCCATATCATAGCATTTACAGTAGGTCCCAACACTGCAAATATATTTTTCTTAATCTGTATTTTTGTCTTTCTTTCTGTACAATATCTGAACTTCCTTAAAACGTGATACATTTATTTATGTGTTTAACATATAAGAGGTCATTGTAACTATATAAAAAAAAAAACATTCTGTACGTTTCAGAACTCAAAACTTCCTTCTTACTGGAAAAAGAGCATTTGTTGAAACCAAGCTGCCAAAGCGACTCATTCTCCACTTCCTCCACATTGTGATGTCACACTGTGGTAAACATTTGCATCTTACTGCCTCCAGAACAACTCATCAATGCCTACTTTACCTCATCACTTCTGTAGCCCAACCAGAAGAGGTGAGCATTGAGATGGCAAGGAGAGAGGTCAGGTCAGTCAAGAGCAGAGAATAAGTGTGGAAAATTATGATGTTTACAAATATAGGACTTTCCTAATGTTACAAGTAAAACTAAAGGAACATATTAAAATAAAAAAATAAAAAGGTATTCAGGGTTCCCACGTGTCCTGGAAAACCTGGAATTTTCCAATGCAGTTTTCCAGTCATGGAAAATTAGAAAAATACCTAAATGTCCTGGAGAAATAATGATTTATCCTGGAAAATATTAACATAACCAATTGACTGTGTTGCTATCAAGGTTTACATTACAACCACAAAAACATGGTAATGATCTGACTCGGAATAGGAGTCAAATTGTACACAAATTTGTAGGCCTATAGTTTTTTCACTGCTGGCGGCTGGGCATAGTGAAACCTAGTTAAGGGCGCTTACACCCTCATGATTGATTACAGAAGCTGCCAGTCATGAGCTTGGAAAGCGTGGCGCAACCGAATCAGATCTCTTGATTGTTTACAGCTACGACCAATTACGTGGCTTGCTTCGGCGGAGCATGCAAAGTAAGAAGCGGCATTCTTGAAACTTCTCATTCATAAACATACTGAATGACCAGTTAGTTGTACCGACCGACTGAATGAGAGGGGCATGTTGTTCGTTTACTTCAGCATCGGCATATAAGTCTACCTTGTCCATTATGGAGAGAAAAGGGCGGAAGAGCTAATAATGTGTAAAAGTGACTGATGTTTCTGCACGTTGAGGGGATGTCACATGACTTGTGTCAGTGCTGCCGAATACATTGAAGTCTATAAAGTGACGCGTCAGCACAACCTTGGCTCCAACTTCACATCAAAGTGTTTTTCACACACGTTTTGCCTCACATATGATGTCTTCTAGAGTACAAAGCTACTTTAAATATTTTAAAATGGTTGAAATTTATGAAGAGATGTTGAAAGTCTCATAATTTCCTTCTTCGTCCTTCCGACGTACCATCCCCTTTGAAATCAGTGCATTCGCAGCATTCTCTGATGCAGCATAAACTCGACTCGACTCAACTCATGTGCAATTTACAATGAAGAAGGGACATCTTTGAAAGTCAAAATTATTGTTATTATGCTATTATTGTTGTCTTTTCTGATAAAAGTCATGTTCAGCATTTTAAATACTGTAAGAAAATGATACAGTACATCTGCTTTGTTTTAATAATGCTTAAACATTCTACTGAAGTCCTAATGTGGGAGGTAAGGACATTATTATTACTCATTATTATTATTATTATTATTATTATTATTATTATTATTAGACTATTATTGCTGTCTTTTTGGATGAAAAGTCTTGCTTGGCCATTCACAAACTGAATGGAAATTATAGATCTGCTTTGTTCTTATAATGCTTAAATAATATAAAGTCAATTAGCAGATTTCGGTCATGAATATTTCAAATGATTCAATTACTCGCTCATAGTACATTAGACTTTCCTTCTTTGCCTCCTAGTGGTATCTCCAGAAAGGGTCACTAAACTAATCAATTACACTATGTAACACAATTTTTTTCCTGGGTAGTAAGTATTATTTCCTAATTTCTTATTCCTCAAAAGTATAGAACATGGCTATTATCCACCACAAACTTTGCATTTGTGACCTATTTCCAATGAGAAAACGGGCGAATTTGTGACTTTTCGTTCAGATAAATTCAGAAAAACAACATGTGAATCCAAATAAACCTGTATTTATAATAAAGTAGTAAAAACTACAAAACATTTAGAAATGAGTAGATGTCAAGATTTACGATTATACTGTGAATCACTTTTACGAATCAGCCCCCAAATGTAGTCTCCAATCATGTTCTCATTATCCTCCTTGGTAGCGGCATTCAAAGTCTAGTATATTCTGAAGGAAGCGCTCGCCTTTCTCCTCTGAGTACGGTCCCATGTTCTCCTTGAATTCATCAAGGTGAGCATCAAGGATATTTACTTATAGGGACAGCCTATTGTGCCGTAGTTCTTCACCAGATTCTCAACCAGCTCCACATAGTTTTCGGCCTTGTGATTGCCCAGGAAGCCCCGAACCACTGCAACAAATCTGTTCCAAGCCGCTTTCTCCTTACTAGTGAGCTTCTTGGGGAATTCACTTCACTCAGGATCTTCTTTATCTGGTGTCCGACAAAGACACCGGCTTTGACCTTTACCACAGACATCTTAGGGAAGAAGTCTTGAAGGTACTTGAAGGCTGCCAACTCCTTATCTAGAGCTCTTACAAATTGTTTCATAAGGCCCAATTTGATGTGCAGTGGTGGCATCGGCACCTTCCGGGGGTCCACCAGTGGCTCCCACTTGACATTGTTCCTCCCCACAGAGAACTTGGTCCATTGTGGCCAATCCCAACTGTGGTAGTGCGCCTTGGTGTCCCTGCTGTCTCTAAGGCAAACTTGGTAAAACCTCCTTGGAGACCCATCAGGAATGCCACCATTTTGAAGTCTCCTATGACCTCCCAGCCATTGTTCGAAGTAAATAATATGATTGCTTGGAAGTACATAATATAAGTGAAACATTTGATGGGTTTGACAGTACTTGGGAACTATTCAGGTTGGATAAGGAAGAGGAAGTGAAGTTTGACTGCATGCTGCGGTGCACAATCAGTCATGGGGGTTCAAAGTTTCACACTTAATTTGGGGAAGTGGTGGGAGTGGTAGTGGGGGTGGACAGAACACATTTTAATAATTTAATTTTGGGGCTGTTTAGAGATAATTTCTTAAGATGCCTCTAGATGCAAATAGAATGACTAATCTATAGTTAATGTCAAGTACACTGAATTATAAATATGTTACTTGGGTTAAATCAAAGACTTAAAAGGAAAAAAGTCATTCTATACTTTAGAAAAATTAATATTGGAATCACTTTGCTACATGAACATCATTTGACTGATTCTGAACATCAAAATCTTAAAAAGCAGTGGCCTGGACAGGTTTTCTTTTCTTCCTTTACATCACAATCCTGAGGGGTGGTAGTAATTTTTGACAAAAATATATCCTTTCAAATGCAATCTTTTGATAAAGACAAATTCGGTAGATTTATTATTTAAAGAGGAATAATTGCTATGCAAAGAATAACCTTTGTAAATGTAAACTGTCCTGAAATGGAGGGTGCTGATTTTATTCATAGTCTATTTTTCAAATTTGCATGTCCTATTGCAGAACTACTAATTGGAAGGGACTTTAATGTAGTCATGGACCCAGTACTAGACAGGTCATCTACCAAAGTGTCAGCATTAAGTCAAGCTGCCATAGCTTTGAAATATGAACTTTCAAGTTTTAATTTAATCGATATATAGAGATTTAAGTATACAACAAAAAAAGAATATTCTGTCTACCACATAGGCATAATAATTACTCCAGAATTTACTATTTTTTTGTTTCAAAAGGGAAGGACTATTTGATTGAATTATGTGACTATCTACCAAGAATATTGACAGATCATGCCCCTTTACTTATTTCAGTGAAACATTCTTCGGAATTGCCGAATTGTAAGCTTTGGCGATTTTAGCAACCATTTATTGAACAGTTTTGAAGCGTTGAGATTTTGATCAACTTTATGATTGCAAACAGGAATTCAGCTTCTTCAAGTTTAATTTGGGAGGCTATGAAAGCATTCTTATAGGGCCAAATCATCAATTATTCCTCCAGTAAGAAAAAACTATATCAAAATAGGATTCAATTACTCAAAAAATAAATTTTAACAATGGAAAGGGAACATTTCAAGACTAAAGATGCTCAGCTATTTCAACAATTGCAATCCAAAAATTGGAATACAATGTTTTGACATCCAAAGAAGCAGAAAATCAGATCACAACAGAAGAGTTATGAGCATGGGGATAAGATTGGAAAAGTGTTAGCGTGGCAAATAAGAAAAGACGTAATTAGTAAAACTATAACTACAATATGTTCGTCAGACAATAAATGTATTAAACACCCTAAATTAATGAATCAAGAATTCATAGATTTTTATATATTGTCTGAAGGAGTAGATGTAGCTGAAATCCAAAACTTTTAAGCAAATTGGATATCCCTGTCTTATGTGATAATGACCGAGGAAAAACTTGAGAAAAAATTTAGCAAGAAGAGATTCAATTTGCAGTTGTTGCACTGGTTGGAGGTAGAACACCTGGTTTGGACGGTTTCTCGATGGACTTTTATTAAAAAAATTAGCCGATCTGATACTTTTGATGTATAGGGAGGTAATTCATAAAAAAAAGTATTACCAGAGACTTTAAATCAGTCTTTAATTGCAGTTTTGCTAAAACCTAGCAAAACCCTAATCTACGTATCTCATACTGACCAATCTCACTGCTTAATTCTGACTATAAAATTCTCACTAAAATGATCACGTTACAGTTAGAGCAGGTTTTGCCTAATTTAATTCCTATGGATCAAACTGGATTTATTAAAAATACATCCTCCTTTGATAACATACAGAGGCTTATGAATATTATTTATTAATATTAAGGATTTATCTTCAAACTTTAATTTTTCAAGGGGAACCAGACTGGGACGTCCTCTATCTCCACTACTTTTTGGACTAGTGGTGGAACCCCTGGCCATTGCAATACAGGCACACAAATCAATATCTGGGCTAGAGATAGGAGGCTATGTACACAACATATAATTGTACATGGATGATGTTATGTTATATCTAACTAACCCTGAATCATCTCTGCCTATCTTCTCTCCATTATTGGAAAACTTTGGATATAAAATGTATATAAATAAAAGTATTATGATGCCACTGAATGTGGCTGTGGAGAAAATGCCCTTAAATAACATACCTTTTACATGGAATTCAGAAAAGATAGTTTATTTAGGACTAAATATTCCTTCGAAGTTGGATTCTTTTAATTATTCCCCATTACTTAAAAAGGTAATGAGAGACCTGGAAAGATGGAAAAACTCTGAGGACATTACATTAAGACATTACACATGACATTTAAAAAAGTTGAATTACAAATCCCAGATTTTTTACTTTATTCCTGGTGCTGACCCCAACTTGCAACTCTGCTCTTCCTGAGGTACTTAGACATGGGATAACACATTGTTGGTATGAAAAGGGCATTCAAGTGTTTGGAGATTTATATGATGAGGACACACTCATGACATTTGAACAATTGAGAACAAAGTTTTATCTTCCTGTTAAACTATTTTTTTAAAAAAAATATATTTTCAGGTGAGACATTATATTATTACATTACAAGGAGGTAATTTAAGGCCCCTCTCCTCACTCTCAATAGACAATATTATAAGAGAGAAAAAAATGTGTCCAAAGGTTTTGTGTCTTATATGTATACCAACTTCATTGACTTGTATGGGGAGGATGTATCATCTTCTAGACTTAAATGGGAAAAGGATCTGGAATGTAATTTGAACAAGATACTTGGGAATTCATCTGTAAAAATGCTTTAACATTTTCATATAACAGCAGCCATAGATGAATACAGTTTAATCTTATACACAGGGCATACTACACACCTGAAAGATTACACAAGATAAGTGATTCATATTCATAATGTTGTCCTAGATGTTAAACAGAGGTTGGTACATTATTGCATATGTTTTGGACTTGTTCGGAACTTGAAACCTTTTGGAGACATTTAATACAAACTATTGACAAGATTATTAATTTTAAGCTCTCATCTGATCTGAGATTTATGTTATTGGGGGATGAATCAGTCCTCCAGCTTGATCAATGGATGAATTTAAATTTTATTAAGATGGCTCTGATTGCAGCAAAAAAATGTATAGCTATACAATGTAAATCAGAAGAATCACCCTGTCATGTTGTATAGCTTAGAGAACTTTAGTCCTATGTCCCTGTTGACAAAATAATGTTTAATCTAAAGAATTAAAAAAATAAATCATTGATGTTCGAAAAGATTTGGGCCAAATTTATTGAATGTATGAATAGTTTGGATGTTCTATTGATTGAAAATGCTGATGTGATAATGTAACTCTCTTCTTTTATTATTATTATTATTATTATTATTATTATTATTATTATTATTATTATCTTACACATCAGCTTAATCCCTTGTAATAATGTCCATTAAAGTTTTCTGTGTATTGAGGGGTGGGTCAGGGGTGGGTCAGGGGTGGGAGGGTGTTTAGATAATATTGGTTACTTGTATATTGAACTGATTCTGTGATTCTTTTTTTTTTTATATGAAAATAATTAATATATTGATAAAAAAAGAAGCAAAAAGATTACAAATCTTTTTTTCAGAGAAATATATAAAAAATGTAAGAGGTTTATGCCTAAAAGCAGAAAAATTTACTTGTTTTCCATTTGAATTAAGTACATTTTGTATAAATAATATAGTTTATAATCATATAACCTAACTAATTTGTTATTAATTTTTCCAAAAACAAGACCTAATATCTTGTAATTTTGCTTCATGTTTATATTTTCTTTCAAAATAAGACAGAAAGTAAGTAATGAGTAAGAAAATATTTTTTTGTTGTTAATACTGGTGCTATGCTCAGTCTATCACCTGTAAAATCGTAAGTGTTTAAGTGTGCAAGTTGGATCACAGCCATTGTGATTGTGTGTGAAGGTATCAGTTGAACAACGAAAGACAGAGATACAGTTATTTTAATTATCTTATTTATTCTAGACAGGATATAAAATTGTTTCTATGATGTTTGGTAATATAAGTGGGTGTCAGTTGTTCTATGTGTGCCTATGGCTTTCTTGAAAAACTGCCTCTTTCTGTAAATGCATCTGCTGTAATATTCAGACTGCAGTACTGTACTGAGCTTCAGTGAAAGAGCACAGTGTGCAGGAGGCCATGGCCACTTTCCTTCCTGGGACATGGGGTCATGTGGATGCTTCTAAACATCTTCCAGTCAAACATCCACATTCAAGCCTCTTTACACCGCACAAGCATACAAGCGTGACTGCCTGTGAAAAGTCTTTCTGTTTGAATTTTTTTTCCTGAAATGAGACCCAGCCACATAACATAGCTATGAAAAAAAAAATACTTTATTGAAAAACACTATTAAAATACTTTCAATAAATATGTTCTTGTTTAAGCATAACTAATGCATAATGGGGCAGTTGCAGGTGAAGATAAGAGCTAGTTTATTTCCTTCATATTTTCAGCACAATTACAATTTACTGTAAAAACCACATTCAAAATAATCTCTACACCATTTGAAATATTGTCTGGTCTTTTCCTCAGTCAAACCTCTTTCATATGCTGTGGCCACAAGCAAGGTGTTTATCATGAGACAGTGTAAATGTTATGGTGTGTAATTAACCCTCCCCGTTTTGGAGGGATGCAGAAAGCAAGCAGAGCTTTTTCACTCCGCAGTATCAACAACCAATAAACAACCACACGGCGGTCTACTCTTTTTTTAAATTTTTTTTTTTTTTTTTAGTTTAGCTGAAAGCAAATCTTTGATGGACTTTTTTACAGCTTTGGCTACATCCTATACATTTTAATTTTGACTATTTTGTCTGCACCAACATGTTATAAGTTCAAAGCCCATATTAGTCCCTTGGTCCCACTATTGAAAATGCCATTTGCTCAGGAGCTGTTATGGGCATAAAGGTTTATTGGCTTGTGAATGAGACCTGACATATTCATTTGTTTGAGATATGACTGATATGGCCTTAGTTTGCCCGCAAACAATAAGCATTCTCTCTGGAACATCTGGGTCCATCCAAAGCCTTGAAATGACAAGCATTGGTGGACTCAACCAAAAAATTAAAGTTACACACAAGCGGAGTGTTCTCGTTTGATCAATGTCTACCCTGCAAATTATTCCCTAAAAGCAAATGTCTTGCTGCTGAGAGCAGCAATCTAAGTCAATGAGGACAGTCTGTTCATTCTCCGGGCAAACTGACAATATATCACAGCAGGCATCAGGGTGTGACAGGGCTTTCATTCAGTGCGTAAATTCAATTTCATTGGGTTCCCCAGTCAGTCAGCCATTCACTCAAGTTAGATTTGAATGGAGTACATTTAGCTACACTGGGTGTCATGAACGTCTAGGTTACGTATGTAACCTCCGTTCCCTGATGGAGGGAAGGAGACGTTGTGTCAGAGAAGCGACACTAGGGGTCTCTCTTGAGCGCCGATATTCACCTCTGAACTATGAAAAAAGGCCAATGAGAGTTGGCAACCAGTATTTGCATGTCCCGCCCCCGGACATACGGGTATTTAAGCGGCGAGTTCATTCAGGAATTTTCTGAGGTGCCGGAAATGGTCCGGCCACAACAGTGGCTCGGCTCAGCGACGTGGCAGGGGAGACACAACGTCTCGTTCCCTCCATCAGGGAACGGAGGTTACATACGTAACCTAGACGTTCCCCTTCTGTCGCAATCTCCACGTTGTGTCAGAGAAGCAACACTAGGGGTCCACTTATAAAAGTGCCACGCGCTGAGCCGTGTACGTGAACTGCTGATACAGGAGCGAGCAGGTATTCTTACGTGCAGGACGACCAACTGTATCAGGCTGCACGTACCCTTCCCCAATGCCCCATTTAAGCCATCAGGATTCCTTATCGTTACCCCGGAAGGGGGAACAAGGTGCTGGCCGCCAATCTGGGAACGGGCCAAGCCTGGCCGGGCCTCTTTTCTCTCTATGTTTCTCGCATAGAGCAACTTAGGCCGGGGCCCTTACACGCATTGAGGGAAAGGGGTCTTAGCCCTTATTCAGGGTGGAGAAGACCCTGCGGAAGCCACGCCTACCCGAGAGGGGAGGCAAGTTTAAGTGGCAAACCCATCAGAGGCCTGACTTAGGGCTTCTGTGGAAAAGTCGGTGCGGTGGTGGATCCAGCCTATAGAGGGGGGAACATACAGCACGGCAACCGAGGCAGCCGTGACTGCCTAAGGGAAGCACGGGAGTCCACTTGCCAGAGGGGACAGAACCGTGGCGTTACACACAGGGGGAGTCCGAAGGAGGCCTCACCTGTGGAGCTTCTATACCAGTGCAGGGTAGCTTGCGGTACCCGCAGTGGCTAGGGTCGGCGAGTTCCTCCGCTGAACTACGACCCACGAGGGCTAGGGAGGAATCAACCAGTGTCCCAAACCTGAGATCTCCTGGGAATGAAGGCGCACTGTTTCCCCTGGTTAGGGGGAAGGGCGCTAGATGCAAGCGATTCACCCGGTCAGATCGTGGGCGTGCCACCGAGTTCTACGGGCTCGGTAACTGAGAGAACACGGGATGATACTGACTCAACTCGGAGATTGTAGAATCTTGCGAAAGTGTTAGGTGTTGCCCAGCCCGCTGCTCTACAAATGTCTGCTAGGGCAGTGCCCCTAGCCAGTGCCCATGAGGACGCAACACTCCTGGTGGAGTGGGCTCGGACCCGCAAAGGGGGGGGGCATGGCCTGGGTGTGATAAGCCAGGGAAATGGCGTCGACAACCCAGTGGGCGAGTCTCTGCTTGGAGACAGCATTCCCTTTCTGCTGTCCCCCAAAGCAGACGAAGAGCTGCTCAGAGCGTCTAGTGCTCTGTGTGCGGTCCAGGTAGATACGTAAGGCACGTACTGGACACAGCAGTGAAAGGGCTGGATCTTCCTCCTCCCGGGCAGCGCTTGCAGGTTCACTACCTGATCCCTGAAGGGTGTGGTAGGAACCTTGGGCACATAGCCCGGTCGCGGTCTTAGGATCACGAAAGTGTCTGCCGGACCGAACTCCAGGCAAGCGTCGCTAACAGAGAACGCATGCAGGTCCCCGACCCTCTTGATGGAAGCGAGCGCGATCAGCAGGGCGGTCTTGAGAGAGAGGGCCCTGAGTCCAACTGAGTCAAGCGGCTCGAAGGGGGGGTCTCTGGAGTCCCGTAAGAACGACCGAGAGATCCCAGGAGGGGAACAGGTTAGGCCGCGAGGGAGCTATCCTCCGGGCACCTTTTAGGAACCTGACGATTAAGTCGTGCTTACCAAGAGACTTTCCGTCTAGGGGGACAGCCTCCTCTCCAGCCTCTCCTGAAGAAACATGAGCACTGACCTAACTGCGCACTTCTGCGGGTCTTCGGCTCGGGAAGAACACCAGTCCGCGAACAGACGCCACTTTAGGGCATAAAGATGCCTGGTAGAGGGGGCTCTGGCTTTATTGATTACATCTACGATGGCAGATGGTAGACCGGCTAGATCTTCCGCATCCCGTCCAGGGGCCAGACGTCTGGGAGGTTCCAGAGGTCTGGGTGTGGGTGCCAGAGCATGCCCCATCCCTGAGAAAGAAGGTCCTTCCTCAGGGGAATTCGCCAGGGAGGGGCTGTCGTGAGGAGCGTGAGGTCCGAAAGCCAAGCCGGGGTAGGCCAGTAGGGGGCTACCAGAATGACTTGCTCCTCGTCCTCCCTGAACTTGCATAGCACCTGTGCAAGAAGGCTCACTGGGGGAAATGCGTACTTGCGCAGCCCCATGGGCCAGCTGTGTGCCAGCGCATCTGCCCCGAGGGGAGCCTCTGTCCGGGCATACCAGAGCGGGCAGTGGGAGGTTTCTTGGGAGGCAAACAGGTCTACCTGGGCCTTGCCGAACCGGTCCCAAATCAGCTGGACCGACTGGGGGTGGAGTCTCCACTCTCCGCCGGGCAAGCCTTGTCTTGACAGCGCGTCCGCCATCACATTGAGGTTGCCGGGGATGTGAGTGGCGCGCAGTGACTCCAGTCGCTGCTGACTCCATAGGAGGAGACGACGGGCGAGCTGTGACATGTGGAGGGAGCGTACTCCGCCTTGGCGGTTTATGTAGGCTACGACCGTGGTGCTGTCTGTCCTGACTAAGACGTGTTTGTGCTGAATTAACGGAAGAAACTTCTGCAGGGCCAGAAAAACAGCCAGCAGCTCTAGGCAGTTGATGTGCCAGCGCAGCGGGCCTCAGTTCCACCGGCCTGCAGCTGCGCGCCCGTTGCACACGGCGCCCCAACCCAATTTGGAGGCGTCGGTCGTGACCAGAATGCGTCGGGACACCTGCTGCAAGGGTACTCCAGCCCTTAGAAAGCAAAGGTCTGTCCAGGGTTTGAAGGTCTGGCGGCAGGCAGAGGTAACTTTTACGTTGTGCGTGCTCGTCTCAGGACTCGAGTCTGGAGCCAGTGCTGAAGTGGTCTCATATGCATCAACCCCAGCGGGGCGGCCGCCTCTGTGTCTCTGTGTGCGCATAGTAACTCTCGGGAGTGGGCCAGTATGAGCCAGTCGTCGAGGTAATTGAGTATGCGTATGCCGGCTTCTCGGAGCGGGGCAAGAGCTGCCTCTGCGACTTTCGTGAAGACGCGAGGGTACAGAGACAGGCCGAAGGGGAGGATTTTGTACTGATACGCCTGGCCATCGAACGCGAACCTTAGGAAGGGGCGGTGTCGAGGGCGAATTGAGACGTGGAAGTACGTGTCCTTCAGGTCTACCGCTGTGAACCAATCTAGATGCCGGACACCAGATAGTTTCTGGGTGAGCATTTTGAACGGGAGTTTGGACAAGGTCCGATTGAAAACTCGCAGGTCCAAGATCGGTCGTAAGCCGCCGCTTTTCTTGGGTACAACAAAGTAAGGGCTGTAGAAACCCTTCTTCATTTCGGTTGGAGGGACAATATCTATCGCGTCCTTTAATAGAAGGGAGGCGATTTCTTCGCGCAGGGAATGGGCATGTTGGCTGTGTTCTGCGGAAAAATGTACGCCCACGAAGGGGGACGGAGACCTGGCAAACTTAATTGTGTAACCAAGTCGAATGGTCCGGTGCAGCCAGCGTGACGGGTTGGGCAGTGAAAGCCACGCCACTAAACTCCGTGCTAGGGGCACCAAGGGGACGGGTTTTTTGGATGTACCCGGCGGGGCTTCACAGCGGTGCGGAACAGGTAACGTGGCGTCGGGAGGCAACGTGGCGTCCACTGCCACTGACAAGTAATCAGTCTCATGGCAACCAAAAGATTGTAAGATTGTACTTGGAAAGCCCTATCAAATGATCATTGCTAAATAAATAAATAAATAAAATATATATTTCTTCCTGAGCCTTTGGTGTTTTTTATTTTTCAGTCTTACCTCCAGGTATTATTGCTGTAGCAGACATCTGCTTGCTGGACATCTCATTCACAGGTAATGAGAGGGATTTCAAGGACATTATGAAGTAATTAGGTGATACTCTGCTTTAGCCTGTTTACAAAAGCACTGAATGAGGATATGAATGAGAAGTGGGTATCCACTGGTTACCGAGGTAACACGCACACACACACACACACACACACACACACACACACACACACACACACACACACACACACACACACACACACACACACATGTTGTGTTTCCATGTTTTATGGGGACTTTCCATAGACATAATGGTTTTTATACTGTACAAACTTTATATTCTATCCCCTAAACCTAACCCTACCCCTAAACCTAACCCTCACAGAAAACTTTCTGCATTTTTACATTTTCAAAAAACATAATTTAGTATGATTTATAAGCTGTTTTCCTCATGGGGACCGACAAAATGTCCCCACAAGGTCAAACATTTCGGGTTTTACTATCCTTATGGGGACATTTGGTCCCCACAAAGTGATAAATACACGCTCACACACACACACACACACACACACACACACACATGTTGGGTTTCCATGTTTTATGGGGACTTTCCATAGACATAATGGTTTTTATACTGTACAAACCTTATTCCATCCCCTAACCCTAAACCTACTCCTAAACCTAACCCTCACAGAAAAATTTCTGCATTTTTACATTTTCCAAAAACATAATTTGGTATGATTTATAAGCTGTTTTCCTCATGGGGACCGACAAAATGTCCCCACAACGTCAACAATTTTGAGTTTTACTATACTTAGGGGACATTTGGTCCCCACAAAGTGATAAATACATGCTTACACACACACAAACACACACACACTTATTTTCTAAGGAGGTGTAACAGGGAGAAAGAGAGTGAAAGAGAGAGACAGACGGAAGGAGGGAGTCAGGGGAGTGAATAGAAAGGACAGCATGCTGCATGTGTACAGTTACACACATGTGAAAATACACACACTCCCAGTTAGTCTAGAGAGACAGAGGCAGTGCTTCATTCACTCTGTCCCTGTAGAGTTCTCTCTGTCTCCCTCTCTTTTGCTCTGAGCTATATCCATTAACCAAGATGCCACAGAGAAAGAGGAGTTTCACTTTTGGAGCATATGGAGGGTAAGAAAAATCGCTGCTTACCAAACCATTTCACATTCACTTTAACCTATTGTCATTGTACTCTGTGCATCCATGTTGTGAAGCTGATAATAGATGCCTATCTGCTGGCATTTCAGCCACTGTGATTACGTGCTTAGTAGAGAGATGATTGCATGTTTGAATGCTAATGCAATGTAAAGAGAAGTACTATTGCTACAACCAGACCTGATTTCATCACCTGGTATTTATATAGTGAGAATGACAGGAAAACTCTGTCAGAGTTCGACGCATTACACCAGCTCTGGTGAACTGCTTTCCGGCAAGGGTAATCTGTTATTAAAGGCCATTATAGTGGAAAGTATAATTGAGTTTGGACTGAATTAGACACTGCGGTTTACTGAAGCAGACACACATCCAGGCAGAAAACTTAGGTCTGTGAACCAGCCAGAAAGCTTAACACAATCACAGGCTGTTTATGCTTTCAATCAGGCCTGGAGGATTCGATTAAGTTTCTGTTGGTATTTAATGCCCACAGACTCCTGTGAGATTCCATTTACTGTTAAAGGACACTGTCCACTCAACAGGTGCAAGGCTGCCATATTTCAGTTGTCTGCTGTCAAGGACAAAGTTATCTTTGCCTAGCTGATCTGATCGCTGGAATTCTGATGAAGGCACTGAAACTGTTCCACCAGGACTGTCCTAAAAATGGAGTTCCATTAACAAGGTTCGAGAGGAGCAAGTTCATTTAATCTGACCAATCACACTGCTAGAGTAAGCGTATATAAACAGCTGCTTACCTCTACGTGGCATTGAGTCTTCTGGCATGCTTCCCGCCCATTGCCCATGAACAGACCCGAGCGAGAGACTCGGATTGTCAGATGCAACTTTGCTGCAAAGCATTCGCCTTCATCAGAACAGCTCTTCCGTCTAAATCATCTTGTTTTTCAACAGAAGCTGCCGAAGCAGCTCATTTGTTTTTACAACATTGACTCCTAACACTTTAAGTGCTACTTTTTATTTTTTTTGTCTTTCTTTCTAATCTCTACGCGCCCAAGTAGATCATTGCATGAAGCTGCTTACATGTGAAACAGCTCCCTACGACTGTTCATATGTTCTCTTATCTAAACTTTCCACCTGGAGCAGTCTGTTGCGTGAAGCTGCTTATGCAAACTGGCTCGATTACATCTTTAATAGAATGCAAGGAAAACAAAGATTAACTATTTAATCCGATCATCATTCCAATGCTCCACAGCATTTCAATCTGGTTCTCCCGCACAGGTGATTCCTATCAGCCTCGCTACCTCACCTTTGTTTGTTCATAATGTTAATATGACTATCATGATTGTTCTCCCTTCGCTGTGTGATTTATTCCATTCAAAACACATGGGCAATCATGCAACAAGCGAACTCAATACAAACGACCGCTACTCTAATTACAACATCTTTTCAAATCAACGCAGACATATTAGCATGAGCTTGCTGCCACAGCAGTACCCGCTCTGACCATTCTACAGCTCACTACAGCTATACACTGCCTCTATCCGAACGAACACAAGCAGACGCGGTGTCAGACAATTTTGCCGGGGCTTCAGCCCCAAATGTTTTGAGTGTAGCCCCGAATGTATTTTGAATGAAGCAAATGAGGCTATGGGGATTTTTGCGAAAGCAGTCAGTGGGTAGCCAGGAACACTAGTTTTATCACACTGCACTTGTAACGAGAGCCAGCAGGTAGATAGCTGTGTAGTGTGTAAACCTCACTCTCCTGACCTCAAAAGGTGTAATATCGACTGATGCAACTTGTTAGCTCCTTGTTAGCGCATTCGCTTCTCACGCCGGAGACGTCAGTTCGAGTCCCGTTCGTAGCATACTTGTTTATCATGTGTTGTTTTCTCTAAGGATAACCAATGAGCATTAGCATAAGATGTATGTGACTTGTTTTGTGATATTAGTTTGTAGTAAATATACACTTTGATTTGATTAAATGGTTTTGTAGAGGGTAGCAAAGATGAGCTACAGACTGAGGAGCAGCATCAGCTGTGCCAGAATCAGGCATGGAAACTGGTAACAATTAATCAGTCACATTACTTTAAAGTTAAAAGTGAAACATTGTTTATCCCAATGCTCCTAATGATCCTAATGAATGGATTTTGATAGATGAACATTGAGAATTATATACAGTTCGATGCCATGGTGTGTCAATGAACTTAGACTAAAGTCATTCATGTATTGCTTTAACTTAGAATCTTATACATCATTTTGACTATTTATGTCAAAAAATATAAATTATTTATATTAAAAAAATGTTTTACCTCACTTTACTCACTATAATATAACTCTTTTGTGATGAAAATTCAAGAATCATGATAGATCTTAGGGCAATGCCACTGATCTGCTCTTCCCAATAAATTTTCTTCAATGGTATCAATTTGACATATGTAACTGATTTGCAATACATTATGTGCTGTATCTGTTCTTTTGCATCACAGATGATTCGAGGAGGAGAGAGAATGAGTTAGTCGAGGATAGTACTAGAGTGGAAGATTTAGGAACTGTAGAAACAGGCTCAGCAAGAGCAAAACTCAAAGAATACCCTCTCACCAGCTTTGGACTACAGAGAAGTGGTTGCTAGTATGACAATAAAATTGTCTGGGCTAAGCCCCAGATGTCCTTCAATGCTGGAAACGCCTCTGGACACAAGCCAAATTCACCTCCCCTGAGTATTTGAGCTTGCCTCTACGCGCAGCCCCGATAACTACTAAGCACTTCTACAAACTTCTACTCATCTCTAGGCTATAGACTAACTTAGTCTATAGTATAGAATAACATTACTTTCTCTCATCCCAAGCAGGACAAACGCTTCACGCAGGTAAAATCAATCCATAATTGTTATTATACAGACAAGTCCTCTCTCCTTTTGCCCGAATCATTTGATTACAAACTCTTAACAAGCTAGACCATAGATCCTAATTGCTACATGAATTTAAAAGAGCTAAACTAGCTGCCATAATCTTACACTCCACCCTAGTTTAAATTAATGGGTTTAAATCGATGTTGGATGATTCGGTTTTGCCCTTTGCTTTATATTCACAATATTTCAGTTTTTCTGTAGATTTTATTACAGGTCATCAAAATAAAGAAGTTGTTTTATTCACCACATTACAGAAAACGTCTCGGGTTATGACTATAACCCTTGTTCCCTGAGAAGGGAACGAGACACTGCGTCGTTGAAAACGACTCTTTGGGGAACGCTCCTTAGCGTGCGCCTCTGAATTATGAATGAAACTATTCCAATCTTGATTGGTGTTGCGTCATGACGTAACATGTGACGGCATAACCGGATGCATAAAAGTGACGCCGGTACACATACACATTAGCCTAGCGATGAAGCAAGCCGCTCTCAGGCCTTGAGGGGCGTGGCAGGACGACGCAGTGTCTCGTTCCCTTCTCAGGGAACAAGGGTTATAGTCATAACCCGAGACGTTCCCTTCCGAGGGAACTCGCACTGCGTCATTGAAAACGACTCTTTGGGGAACGAATGCCCACTAGGCCACGCACCAAAAAAAAGGCCTGCCCTAGGGTGAAACTGAACTCAGGCACTCAGCTACGACGAGAGCACACGTGCGCCAGGCGTACTAGGGAGGTGCAGACTGTAAAACCTGATGAAAGTGTGCGGGGTAGCCCAACCGGCTGCCTCACAGATCTCCTGGAGGGGTACTCCCGATAAGAGAGCCCTAGAGGACGCCATGCCTCTAGTTGAATGAGCCCTCACGGCCAAAGGTGAAGGCAAATTGCGCACCTTGTAGGCCGAGATAATAGCCTGAACAATCCAATTACTAATGGTTTGTTTCGAGGCAGGGAGCCCCTTCTTAGGTGACCCAAAACACACTAACAGTTGGTCCGACCTCCTCCAAGAAGAGGACCTCTCGAGGTAAACACTCAAAGCTCTGACAGGGCAGAGCAAATGGAGCCTCTCTTCTTCTGCCGACACATGAGGTGGAGGATAAAAAGCCTGCAGGACCGTAGACCGTGCAGTGTTAGACGGCACCTTAGGCACATAGCCAGGTCTCGGGTGTAAAATGGCTTTAACTCCGCCAGGGGCAAACACCAAGCAAGCTGGCGTCACTGCCAGGGCTTGAAGATCACCCACCCTCTTTAGAGAGGTAATAGCTAAGAGAAAAGCCATCTTGAACGTCAGGTCCTTGGGCGAAGCCGACTGAAGGGGTTCGAAGGGGGCCAGGGATAACCCTTCGAGAACCACCGCCAGGTCCCAGGCAGGAACCCTGGACCTGGTTGTCAGTCTCATCCTCCATGTACCACGGAGAAAACGAATGACCAGCTGGTGCCTCCCCAGAGGCCCATCACTCAGTGGTGCATGGAACGCCGAAATGGCAGCCACGTACACCTTAAGTGTGGAAGGGAGAGACCCGCAGAGAAACGATCTTGAAGAAACTCCAGAACTGAAGCCACCGGGCAGTTAACTGGATCTAATTCATGTTCTCTACACCAAGTGGAGAACACATTCCACTTGAGGCCATATAATCTCCTAGTAGACGGAGCCCTAGAGCTAAGTATGGTTTCAACCACCCCGCTGATAGACCAGCATTTAGGTACTGAACCCCCTCAGGGGCCAGACCCACAGTTTCCACAGCTCTGGACGAGGGTGGAAGACTGTGCCCCCGCCTGAGACAACAGATCCCTCCTCAGAGGAATCTGCCATGGCGGAGCTATCAGGAGTGAAATTATGTCTGAGAACCATACTCGGGCCGGCCACATGGGGGCAACCAGGAGTAGACTGATGCCCTCTTGGCGGACCCTTTCCAGGACTCCCGGGAGCAGAGCGATCGGGGAAATGCGTACAGGCGAAGCCTCGGCCAAGCCTGTACCATGGCGTCCAACCCCAGTGGGGCTGGATGTGAGAGGGAGAACCAAAGTGGACAGTGGGACGTCTCTCGAGACGCGAATAGATCCACTTCTGATGGTCCAAATTTGTCCCATATCAACTTCACCACCTCTGGATGAAGTCTCCATTCCCCGGGCCTCAGCCCCTGCCTCGACAGGATGTCTGCTCCCTGATTCTGAACCCCGGAATATACATGCTCTGATAGACAGTATTTTCCCTTGGGACCAAAGAATTATCTGATGCGCCAGTCTGCACAGAGGGCGCGATCTGAGTCCTCCTTGTCGGTTCAGATAAGCTACCACTGATGTATTGTCCGAACGTACTAGGACATGGTAACCTTTGATGTCTGGAAGGAAGCTCCTCAGAGCCCTGAACACAGCCAACATCTCTAGACAGTTTATGTGCCAAGAATGATGATGGTCCTGCCACAGACCCCTGGCAAAGCGGCCGTCCATGACCGCGCCCCAGCCAGTGAGGGAGGCGTCTGTCGAAACGGTTTTCCGGCGACATGACGCTCCCAACACTGGCTCTAGGGACAGGAACCAAGGTTTCTTCCATATTAGCAGAGAACGAAGGCATCTGCGCGTTACTCTGATTATACTGAAATGGATTCCCCTTGGGGAAAACACCTTGGCTTTCAGCCACCACTGGAGGGGCCTCATGTGTAGAAGGCCCAAAGGTATCAAGTTGGATGCCGCTGCCATGAGGCCCAGCAGTCTTTGAAACTGCTTTACAGTGATGGCCTGGCCTAGTTTTAACCCGGACACCATCGCCAGAACGGACTCGATACGTGCAGGAGACATGCGTGCCTGCATCGTAACCGAGTCCCACACAACACCCAGAAACGTTGTGCACTGGGATGGTTGTAACACACTCTTTTGTGTTGAGTCTCAACCCCAAACTTCGAATATGGCCAAGGATCGACATCTCGATGCCGAACCTCCATTTCTCGAGACTGGGCCAGAATGAGCCAGTCATCGATAAAATTCAGTATGCGGATGCCCTGAAGTCTCAGAGGAGCAGGAGCTGCATCCATACATTTGGTGAATGTGCGGGAGAGAGTGCTAGGCCGAACGGAAGAACCCGATATTGGTAAGCTTCGCCCAAAGCGAACCTCAGGAACCTCCTGTGACATGGAAGGATGGGTACATGAAAATAGGCGTCTTTTAGATCTATCGTGACAAACCAGTCCTCGGATCTGATCTGACTCACGATGACAGGAATGGTAAGCATTTTGAACCTGAACCTCCTCAAAGGCCGGTTCAAAACTCTGAGATCTAAAATCGGCCTCAACCCCCCATCCTTTTTTTTTTTTTTTTTTTTTTGGAACTATAAAGTACCGGCTGTAAAGACCGGACTCCCTGTCTGAATGAGGAACACATTCTATGGCCTCCTTCAGCAGCAGAGATTGCAGAGATTGCACTACCACCTCGGTAGGACCTCTTTCCCGAAGCTTCCACTAAGGGAACCAGCCTCTCGAGGCTGGTCTCGGGTGTTTTTCAAGCACTGTTCTCGACTTCCTGAAGCGAAAGACCGGCAGGATTTAGTCGATACGGTTTCTGTGACCACCACTGATGCTTGTTTTTTTATTTTTTGACACGAACGGCACGGTGTGCGTTCGCTGGAAATTGATGTGGCCCGAAGCGTCAGAGACGGCGGGAACCGACACCGATTTCCTGAGGACTCCGCTGCGAGAGCAACCTCGGTTGCTCTGCAGCGGGGACAGCCCTCCGAGGTTCTACCACCTCGGTAGGACCTCTTTCCTGAAGCTTCAACTAAGGGAACCAGCCTCTCGAGGCTGGTCTCGGTGTTTTTCGAGCACTGTTCCCGACTTCCTGAAGCGGAAACCGGCAGGATTTAGTCGATACGGTTCTTGTGACCACAATTGATGCTTGTTGTTTTTTATTTTATTTTATTTATTTATTTATTTATTTTTTTACACGAACGTTCAGCTGTGCGTTCGCTGGAAATTGATGTGGCCCGAAGCGTCAGAGACGGCGGAAACCAACACCGATTGTGTGCGGCCATGTAAGCCCTACTTATTAAAGCAGATGTATCTCTGCAGGGCTTACTAGGCAGCGCCGGGTTTTAGCCCATATACCGTGCCCCAAAACATCATCTGTAATCAAACACTGGGGCTGGAGATACGGGACGAATGCGGTTTACCCCACGATCTCGTTTTAGATATCTTTGTGGAGATCGGGGAAAAACGGCAAACCCCGGCGCTGAGTTTGTGATCTGTGCCGCAGGAAACGCACGTCTAATTGCTTTCAACTTGCGTTCCCTGCTCATTTTGTGGCCAGCTGATATTACGTCTGGCCACGGCACGCGTCACAACCTCAATCAGCTCCTCATAAGCTTGGCCAAAAACTGGCGTGCTTGGCTCACGGTCGTCCGCATCAATGCTGAGCATATCCACTTCCTCGGAAGCAGTGAGCTCAAGCAAGGGGACCTGATCATGGGCAGAAGAAGCCGCGACGCGGGCTTCTGCACCACTCACAGTAGGCTCGGGATCCTCAAACGAAGAATGAGAACGTGCCGCAGCAGTCTCATTCTCATCTGCAAAATCCCGCTGCGAACCCCGCGATTTCAATCGCCGCGCTGCCTCAACAGACGCGGGACCAAAACCGTGGGGAACGCGAGCCTGACCGTGCTCATCGAAGCACGCCAACCGGGAGCGCAGCACTCTCATGGGTAGTGCTTCACAACTTTCACAGGCAGATCCCTCGAGAGCTGCCTGTGCGTGCTGTGCTCCCAAACAGTTCACACATAAAGCGTGCGAGCTGTGTCACACACACAGCTGAAATGCTCTCACACACACAACTGAAATGCTCTCACACACACAACTGAAATGCTCTCACACACACAACTGAAATGCTTGCATACAACATACTGAAATGCTTGCATACAACATACTGAAATGCTTTTCAGTTGTGTGTGTGAGAGTGTAATCATTTTAGTTGTATGTATGAGAGCATTTCACTTGTGTGTGTGAGTGCGTTTCAGTTGTGTGTGTGAGCGCATTTCAGTTGTGTGTGTGAGAGCGCGTTTCAGTTGTGTGTGTGAGAGCATTTCAGTTGTGTGTGTGAGAGCATTTCAGTTGTGTGTGTGAGAGCATTTCAGTTGTGTGTGTGAGAGCATTTCAGTTGTGTGTGTGAGAGCGTTTCAGTTGCGTGTGTGTGAGCGTTTCAGTTGCGTGTGAGAGCATTTCAGTTGCGTGTGTGAGAGCGTTTCAGTTGCGTGTGTGAGAGCGTTTCAGTTGCGTGTGTGAGAGCATTTCAGTTGCGTGTGTGAGAGCATTTCAGTTGCGTGTGTGAGAGCATTTCAGTTGCGTGTGTGAGAGCATTTCAGTTGTGTGTGTGAGAGCGTTTCAGTTGCGTGTGTGAGAGCATTTCAGTTGTGTGTGTGAGAGCGTTTCAGTTGCGTGTGTGTGAGCATTTCAGTTGCGTGTGTGAGAGCGTTTCAGTTGCGTGTGTGAGAGCGTTTCAGTTGCGTGTGTGAGAGCATTTCAGTTGTGTGTGTGAGAGCGTTTCAGTTGTGTGTGTGTGAGCATTTCAGTTGCGTGTGTGAGAGCGTTTCAGTTGCGTGTGTGAGAGCGTTTCAGTTGCGTGTGTGAGAGCATTTCAGTTGTGTGTGTGAGAGCATTTCAGTTGAGTGTGTGAGAGCATTTCAGTTGTGTGTGTGTGAGCATTTCAGTTGTGTGAGTGTGAGCATTTCAGCTGTGTGTGTGAGCGTAATATTTTCAGTTGTATGTATGAGAGCGTTTCAGTTGTGTTTGTAAAAGCATTTCACTTGTATGTGTGTGAGCATTTCACTATAGTATGTGAATGAATTTGGTTTCATATGTGTATGTGAGAGGAAAAGTACATGTATGTGCATGGTAATTCTGAATAATGTCCCTAGGGGCACCTCATATTTGGAATCCAACTCTCAGACACAAACTCCAAATGATTTCATACATCCTTGTCAAAATGAGAAGAGTTGCTCCGTGCCAATAATACAGAGTTCATGAAATTTCTCTCATTACGTTGGAAAACAATATACAAATCTCCAAACCATACACTTAAGTTAAATAAACATCAGAATACAGTATTTATCTGGGTATTTACTTTCAGGTGCCTTCTAATTCCATGACAAACCAACTTTAAATGATGTAGTATGTATGCACACGTAAGCATATTCCTGACATCACTTTACATAGTTGTTTGCTAGATTAAATATCAAAAACACAAGTTTAAGGCATCCGCAGATGCTACGTTTACCACGTTACCATGTTTACTATTGGATCAATACATCCCTAAGCAGCACAATCGTGCTGTCCAGGTGCTGCAACTGCAGCGTATTTCGACTATACCTCCCACTACACTGCAAACAGCGCAATGCGCTGTCCAAGCACTGGAACTGTGGCATCATTTTCGGGCCATGCGACAAACTCTCACTACACTGCATGCAACGTGCTATCCAAGCACTGCAACTGTGGTGTCATTCAGGCCATGTGACAAACTTCCACTACACTGCAAACAACGCAATGTGTCTTTCAAGTACCACAACCGCGGCACCTCTTTCAGGCCATGCTTGTAAGCTTCTACGGCCCAGTAACCCATATTATGCCACTCATACCAAACAACCCATTACCCACCTGGTGATTGACAACAATCGAGCCATCTTAAGTCTCCTCTAGACAGCTCACCACAAGCCTGCATCTCCGCATCAATCAATGTAATTCGAATATAGCCTACTCTACACCCTCAAGTCGAATGCCGTGCTTGACGACTCAACCCATTCGTATTGCTGAGCGAGTTCTCGTTTAAATGCAGCACATACTTTTCACATGTAAACACGGGCTCTTCCTGTTAAACACCATTTGGTCCTGTGCTCAAAGATTCAGCCTGTTCATTTTGTAAAGGCACAAGCAAACATGTATCCCCACTTTGCTTCACATATGTTCCATACATTTAACCTAGCAAACAATTACGTTTAAGGCATCTGCAGATGCCACATCTACTATGTCTCTCTCAACAAGCATTTGTTCAAGTGTGTTCGAAGGTGTCTTGCAAGTCTCGAGCCTCAAGCCCTTTTCCCCAGAAAGCAAGCCCTTTTCCCCAGACTGCAAGCCACACACGTTTACTCTGTCCTCAATGCAGGATTACATTAACTTGCAAACTACTGAATAGATAAACTACCAGTCAAAAGTTAGGACAGACATGGCTGAATTTATGTTTCTCATGATCTTAAAGACCCTGTGTTGCAAAAGGTTATTCTTAAAAGGATAGTTCCCCCCATAATGCAAGCACTGTCATCATTTGCTCACCCCTATGTTGTTCTAAACTCTTACAGTATGACTCTTTCTTCGTTGGAACACAAAAGGAGATTTTAGCCTCAGGAACCTTTCACTTTAATTTTATGGGAAAAAAAGATGCAATGGAAGTTAATGGTGACTGAGGATAACATTCTGCCTAACATCTCCTTTTGTGTTCCACAAAAAAAAGTCAAATGGGGTTTGTTTTGTTTTGTTTTGGATAGTGAAGGAAAAGCATATACTCAAACTCCTTCAAAACTGTTGGAAAAAATATATTTATGTTATTTCATAGTTTCGAAGACTTTACTACAGTTTTAAAATGTGGAACATAGTAAATAATATATTTTTTTTCTCCATACATTTGACCGTGTACTGTATGTTGAACACGAAAAGGCAGATCGAACTTGAGTGTGCTTCACTGCTCAGGCATTTTTCAGTGACTTAAGGAAGGAAATTATCTGTATTGTATCATTTCATTTTTTTTATTTAGCATGGCGAATTTTTCCTTCTGCGTTTTGACATTTGCTTGGTACTGGTGATTGCGGCATCTAAAAGCCAATTGTGAAAATTACTCTGAGTGTAGAGAACACTACGCAGATGCGAACAGATTTGCTTGCAGGTGATTGTTGTTTATGTGGTCTCACATTAACCTTTTTTTAAATATAATAGAATCTTTGTTTATAACCACACAATCAGGTTCAGTGGAATTTATTTCCTTGATTTTCTCCTGATGTCACCATAGAACAGTGGCATGAACTTATTATAGGGACAGTCAACCTGGAGCAACCTGGGGATTACCTTGCTCCGGACTGATCATGCTGTGAATTTGGCTACAAGAAGTCAAAAGTTCTACAACTTGTGGTCTTTTCTTAATGAAATTCGAACTACTGCCACAGTGGCTGAAGTGTTGTTGACTAGTTTCCCGGGTTTTAACTTTCCCAAGTTTTAGATGTAATACAGTCAACAGGAATGCATTTTTTATGTACTCTACCCCTAACATAAAAGCCAACCCTAAATCTAACCAACAGGTCACCATTGTTTATCTGAACGCGATTACTTTCCTTATTCCCATGAGACCTGAACCTGTTACTCAAAGATTGCTCATGCAATCAATAGCGTCACATGGAAAGGTAAACATGTGAATTGATGCAAAAATGTGCGATGGGGTATGTCGCTTGCCAGTAATTCGACAGAATGAGGTTGCAGAGTACATGAAAATTCGGAAGCAGCATGTCAATTTTCTATGTGATCATGTTGCTTGCTCAAGGGATCAATAGTAATGACTTGCTTCTTGTGAGAACCTTTCGTTTACTATCTCTGAGTCTACCACTACACTACACCACCCAAAAAGGGCTGAGCAAACTTTGTACGTAATCTGTTATATTAACTCATAAGCCATAACCATCCCCATCTTGATGAAACAAAGCATTTATTTCAGAGTTGCACAACTTATAGCCTTTTTGTCAATTATATGAGGGCAATAAGGATGTGATTATGTAGGTGTCTGCAGACACATGATGAAGTCTGGATGTGAATCTCAATGTAGTCAGTGGTTTTCTAATGTTGCTTTGTTAGCCCATCTCTCTAGCCTCATGAACTCGTAATGGAGTCTAATGATAATGAGCAGACCCAGGCTGTCACGGATCATGAAATGCTTTTTCTCTATTTGTCTTTCTCTCTCACACACACACTTTCGGGAAAATATTTGCATGGCTCCTGTGTTGAGTCATGGGGGCTGGAAGATGGTTCTGGACTCATACCAGACCTCTGTGTACAGTAACGTCCTCAATGGCAGCTGAAAAAAATAAAATGCCAGCACTGAGTGAACCCTGTTTAGAAACAGCCATGTGGAAAAGTCCTTGTTGTTTTGCGACCAATCTTGCAGAACGCTTGTTTTTGGAGTTCAGCAGATTCTTTATGCACAATTCCAATGTTCCTTGCTCAGTAGTGGGACAAAGAGTGGGACATGGAGTGAGCAGTAAAGTACCTTGTGTTTCTAATTCAAAAGGAAATTGTCCTTTATTCATGCACTTTTCATCCTTTGATACTTCGATGTTGATCACAATACAATAATATTGCATTTCTTTTAGTGTGCAGTTATTCTAATGTGCGAGATTTCAATGTTTTACTCATTTCTCATTCATTTTTATTGGACTTGTGATTTTTATTGTGCTGAACTTCCTACTTTACTTCATTATTCTGTCATTACAAACTGCCATTGAAATAGTGTAGAGTGTATGCACCTCAGTGTTACTTAAAAAAAAAATATGTGAACGAAGAGCGTACCTTTTATGTTTAGCATGTAGTTCAAAACAATGATGTTGCAATCTTTTATTCTCTGGCATGGGACAGTGCATTTCCATTATATTAGTCTCTTCCATACTAAATTAGCTTTCTTTGACCCCCTGAGACCCCCGCATGACTGCTTCGTGCTTTTTCCATTCCCTTTTTTGATTGGTAACTAGTAACACCTAATAAACAAGCAAAAAATACATTAATAAATAAATAATAAAAAGTAAATAAATGGAAAAATAAAGATAAAAAAAAAACAACGGGACTGAGTTGTTTTTATCATATTTTTTATGTTTACAGGAATGTTGGTTATTTGTGTTTTTGAGACTTTACAGACATTACATCTGATTTTCTGTAAAGCTGAATAAATAATTATAATTATAATCGTCATTCAATCACTGCCAACCACAGAAATTCTGAATCTATGCACTGATTACAATTGTCCCAAACATGTTAAGTGGCCCAAACATTATCTACTGCCTGAAACTGAACTTTTGGTCAGATTTTAGGATTGAATGCACTTAGTTAGCTGCATAGAAAGCTATCGGATGCTCCTTTGCTCTCTATTTATATAAAGCCTCTGAAAGCAAAATGTTTCAGCTTTTGTATGGACCTATTTGTTCTTTGTATGAAAATGCACAGTAAATGTACACTCACCTAAAGGATTATTAGGAACACCTGTTCAAGTTCTCATTAATGCAATTATCTAATCAACCAATCACATGGCAGTTGCTTTAATGCATTTAGGGGTGTGGTCCTGGTCAAGACAATCTCCTGAACTCCAAACTGAATGTCAGAATGGGAAAGAAAGGTGATTTAAGCAATATTGAGCGTGGCATGGTTGTTGGTGCCAGATGGGCCGGTCTGAGTATTTCACAATCTGCTCAGTTACTGGGATTTTCACACACAACCATTTCTAGGGTTTACAAAGAATGGTGTGAAAAGGAAAAACATCCAGTATGCGGCAGTCCTGTGGGCTTAAAATGCCTTGTTGATGCTAGAGGTCAGAGGAGAATGGGCCGACTGATTCAAGCTGATAGAAGAGCAACTTTGCCTGAAATAACCACTGCTACAACCGAGGTATGCAGCAAAGCATTTGTGAAGCCACAACACCCACAACCTTGAGGCGGATGGGCTACAACAGCAGAAGACCCCACCGGGTACCACTCATCTCCACTACAAATAGGAAAAAGAGGCTACAATTTGCAAGAGCTCACCAAAATTGGACAGTTGAAGACTGGAAAAATGTTGCCTGGTCTGATGAGTCTCGATTTCTGTTGAGACATTCAGATGGTAGAGTCAGAATTTGGCATAAACAGAATGAGAACATGGATCCATCATGCCTTGTTACCACTGTGCAGGCTGGTGGTGGTGTAATGGTGTGGGGGATGTTTTCTTGGCACACTTTAGGCCTCTTAGTGCCAATTGGGCATCGTTTAAATGCCACGGCCTACCTGAGCATTGTTTCTGACCATGTCCATCCCTTTATGGCCACCATGTACCCATCCTCTGATGGCTACTTCCAGCAGGATAATGCACCATGTCACAAAGCTCGAATCATTTCAAATTGGTTTCTTGAACATGACAATGAGTTCACTGTACTAAAATGGCCCCCACAGTCACCAGATCTCAACCCAATCTTTGGGATGTGGTGGAACGGGAGCTTCGTGCCCTGGATGTGCATCCCACAAATCTCCATCAACTGCAAGATGCTATCCTATCAATATGGGCCAACATTTCTAAAGAATGCTTTCAGCACCTTGTTGAATCAATGCCACGTAGAATTAAGGCAGTTCTGAAGGCGAAAGGGGGTCAAACACAGTATTAGTATGGTGTTCCTAATAATCCTTTAGGTGAGTGTATAGGAATGCATTAACTAATGTTAATGAATAAAATCGTGTGTGTGAATGGGGGGATGAGACGCAGTGTAAAGCACTTTGAATACCACTAAGGTTAAAAAGGCACTATATAAGTGCAGACCAGACCACTGATACAATTTTGTGAGGTAAAATGTCGCAATAATTATAATTATTGATTTTCCCCTTCAAGCCTCCCTCACTCCTCGTTTGTATTGTTAGTTTTCATTTAACACAAATATTGTTTTTAACAAGCAAATTTTTCTTTAAATTAAAAAGATTAAATCCATTTTTTTTTAATTGCTTGTCAGCAAAAGGTTTTTAATCCTGTCTTGTTTACTTTTCTGCACCGATGAGTGCACTGAGTGGCATTTTAAAGAGGCCTCTGAACCTTTTTTATTAGGTTTTTAGTTTGAATTACAAAGACTCTGTGTATACCTCTCAAGAGTCTGTGACCACTCATTCACTGCTCTCAGAAAGGCTGCTAAACCAACACTAACTCTTCTGTCCTTCATCTGATTCAAATTTACCATCATGCTCACGTACTATATTGAAGGCCTGACTGAAGTTGACCGAATTAATTTCAGTGTTATTTCATCAAACAAATACCGTTGATTAGTTTAGAAGGGCAGCTGTTAGATACACATCCTTTACTCACATAGAGGGTTTTTAAAGGCATAGTTCACACAAAAATGAAAATTCAGTCATCATTCCCTTACCCCGATGTCTTCTAAACCTGTTTGACTTTCTTTCATCCATGAAGCACAAGTGAGAGCTATCTCTTTTTGCATTCCAAGAAAGGAATTTATATGCAACAACATGAAAGTATGTAAATGACGAAAAAAAAAAAATATTAAAAAATTTAAAGATTCTCAAGTGAATAATTGCACGTATCCATTTTTTACAGTGTATTCCACAGTCAAATTACAAATTGTCCCAGCCCTGGCTGTCACATGTAGGATGCATTCCAGCCTTTTGTATTACATGACTGGTGGTGGTGCTGTTTTAATGGGTGTCTGCACCTGTGCTGTTCTGTATTTACAAATGTGGACATCACATATAGGAGACACACTTCTCCTGATACCTGAAGAACTACAGGACGGTTTGAATTTTTCAAGGCACCAGAATGTATTCATCTCTCTGTCACATTGTAGACTTGGACTGGTACCCTTGCACGTACAATACAATATACTATATCTACTGTACTGTGAAATCAATTCACACACTCTTATTTTACTCTCTGTCAATGGCTGCTTTTAGATGTTGTATATAACTTCACCGTGTGGAATCAGAGGTTTATGCTGCATATTATTATTTACTGTATTATTCCATGGTCTGTTCTAATACTAGATTCTGATTGGCTGGAATGCATGCAGTTCAAACCGTTGAATGCACAGGTAGTTCCAGTCAGTTTTAATCACCATTCGTTATTAATGTGCTGTTTGTAGCCATAGTAATATAACATTACAGAGTGAACTATAGCAAATGAAATCATTCACTCCCACATCTCTGACTCAAATGCTGAAGGAGAATCACTGCTGTTTACAAAACACAGGTGAATGTGCTTTGCGGTGAAGCGTTACCATGTAGGCTAAGATTGCAATTTCAGTAATTCAATCAATTGTGCAGCCTTGATGGATTCCATGCTGATGTTTCAGAGGTCCAAATCTGCAGGTTCCAGAAGGTGTTTTGAATGGGTTTCCCCTTATTATACAGTAAGTGCTACTTTTACTTTCACTGCCACATTTGTAACATTGGTTTTTCCACATTAATGTGAAAATGGCAATGAATAAAAATTTAATAACACATTTTCTCTGGAGTGCCAACCCCTCTACATTCTGTGGATTTTATTATTTCTGGATTGTGCATTTAAATTCACAGATTTGACCAAGTGTGTGGTCGCACTACTTTTTCTCTGCATCTGATTTAGAACAATTGGAGCTGCAAGAAATATATTCCAGCAGTAACTAATCAATTCTGGCAAGTGACAATGATATGAGCGGGATAATCCATGGCTAGGTATACATTAAATGATTTTAAATGCACTTTGCGTCGGGTGGTTCTTCGCCTCCATGTCGTGCATTTAAAATAATTTAATGCATACCTAGCAGTGGATTATCCATTACGTATTTCCAGTGGAGGCCATTCAGAAGACTTTTACTGTGGTTTTATGGTTATTTTTTTAACTTGAGAGACGTTTTTATGTGTTCCGCATAAGAAAGAAAGTCATACGGGTATGGAGCGTTCTAATTTAGAGTGAGTAAATAATGACAGAATTTTCACTTTGGTTGAACTATTCCTTTAATACGTCCTTTCTATGTTTTAGATAATGTGTCTCACTCTCTACAAAACTTTAGCTTTTTTATATAGTCTAAATGCTCTGTGATCAGACTTTAATATTAAGAAATGGTTTCAACAACATTAATTATTTAAATGTTGTTTGCTTGAATATTGTACCTCTGCATTTCAGACATGAGAAATTGATGGGTGTTTATGTAATGCTCTTGTTATGGTACATACATTGTATTGGCAGTGACTGCAGGGCTGCAAGTCATGTTCCCCAGTCAGCAGGTGTAACGGCTTCCTTTTTTAAACACTTACAGACATAATTGTATCTACCAACACCAACTGTTTTCCCACAAGACATTTACAACATTTCTGAAAGAGAATGCTATGCTGAGTTACAGAATTAACGAACAGAATTTGCATGTCCCTTCCCCAGACATACGGGAATAAAAGGAGGGAATTGTGCATCTATTAGTGGATGACTCTTGTTCTCATTGCGAGAACTTGACCATAGCATCGTTGTGGTCACTGCTTTCCTTTCTAAAAGGAAACGTCACTCCAGCCATCCCCCTCGTTGCACCTTCTTCCCACGGGATTGAGGTTGATGATGGAGGGGTTTTGGGGACTTCAGCGGTACAGCCCCATGAACCTCCCCCCAGCACGCTCGATTGCTTCTGTCAGAGCCCGATGCAACACTGGCTCGCCTCACGGCCAATCTGAGTTCACTTTCAGACCTCCCCAGGTGGATGATGATGCCGCTGCTGCATTGGAGAGCGGTGCGGCATCTGATGCAGAGGAATCTTCTGGGCTGCCACCTTCTGGTCTGCCCACCCAGTCTGAGGCTGATGCATAGATGTCCGACATGCTTGCGTTGTGAGTGTGGGGCTGGACTGGAACCCTCCGTCCTCCCCTGAGCTCATCCGCTCTCACTACCCTCGACGATGGGGCGGCCCACGGGTACTTGGAGGTTCCCCAGGTGGACAAAGCGCGGCCACTTGCCGGAAACGTCCTGCACTTCCCTCCAAGGCCTGTAGGATGACGTTGTCCCTGACGGCTAAAGCCTACAAAGCCTCCGGACAGGCCGCCTCAGCCTTGCATGCTATGGCCCTCCTGCAAGTCCACCAGGCCAAAGGACTGAAATATCTGCACTTGGGTAGTCCTGATCCTGATGTGCTGCAGGAACTGTGCTCCGCAACTGACCTCGCCCTCCGGGCCACGAAGGTCACAGTGCGGGCACTCGGACAGGCAATGGCCACCCTTGTGGTCCAGGAATACTTAAGTCACACCACCGTGGACGCAGACCCTTCGCCACCGCGACTGCATCGCGCATGGGATCCTGGCTGGCCGGTTCTGATGAGACTAGAGGATGCATTCACACCACTTGCCCCCCCCCCACCCCCACACCCCACCACCACGGATGCAGGAACCTAAAATATTATGATGGCTTATGGGGCATTGGGGAAGGTTACGTTCAGTCTGACGCACCTGCTCCTTTGGCTCGCAAGAGTTTGCTTTGCACCTGCATCAGCAGTTCACGTAACACGGTTCATTGTCGTGGCATTATTGAATGGGACCACTATTGTCACTTCAATTGACACAACGATGAGTGAGTGACAGACGGGGAACATCTAGGATACTATTGTAACCCCTGTTCCCTGATGGAGGGAACAAGACTTTGTGTCCCCCTTGCCACGACACTGTACCAAACCGCTTTAACGGCTGAACCTTATTCTCGGCTCCTCAGAATAAAACATAACTAACAGATGCACAATTCCCTCCTTTTATACCAGTATGTCCGGGGGAGGAACATGTTAATTCCATTGCTCCCGAAAGAAGCCCCTAGTGTCACTACAAATGACACAACGTCTCGTTCCCTCCATCAGGGAACGGGGGTTACAAAAGTAACCTAGACGTTTTCAGAGTGCACAAATCTCTTTTTTGTTTGTATACTGCATACAATATACTCACTGAGCACTTTATTATTAACACCTGTACACCTACTTATTCATGTGATTTATCTAATCAGCCAATGGCAGCAGTGTAATGCATAAAATCATACAGATACAGATACAGGTCAGGCGTTTCAGTTAATGTTCACATCAACCATCTCAGTGATTTCAACTGTGGCATGATTGTTGGTGCCAGACGGGATGTTTTGAGTATTTCTGTAACTGCTGATCTTCTGGAATTTTCACGCACGACAGTCTAGAGTTTATTCCGAATGGTGCCAAAAACAAAAAACATCCGGTGAGCAGCAGATCTGCGGATAGAAACTCCTTGTTGATGAGAGTGGTCAATGGAGAATGGCCAGATTGGTTCGAGCTGACAGAAAGGCTACAGTAACTCACATTACCACTCTGTGCAATTGCAATGAGCAGAAAAGAATCTCAGAATGCACAACACGTCAAACCTTCAGACAGATGGGCTAAAACAACAGAAGGCCATGTCAGGAATTTTATTAGGATCATAGTCTTCCTAAAAAAGTGCTCTGTGAGGAAAACAAACATGGCTAGAGTTCCTTTTAATTTGGCAGTATCATTGATCACACTTTGTGCCATTGTCACAGAGACTTGTAGAAGATGTTAGGAACTATCATTGCTTATATCAGCTGTTCTCATCCTGTCAAGCTCCAAAAAGGGAGCCACTATACCAGTATACTGTAAATCAACTCTCTCTCTCAAATCACTCTCACGGAGAAGAATTGCAAGGAATATAAAGATTCAAAGACCTCTTAATCATTTAGCTTCCTTGACAGTTCTATTAAAAATTATTTTAGTACTATAGAGAAAGACAT
Source organism: Xyrauchen texanus (assembly GCF_025860055.1). Taxonomy (NCBI): domain Eukaryota; kingdom Metazoa; phylum Chordata; class Actinopteri; order Cypriniformes; family Catostomidae; genus Xyrauchen; species Xyrauchen texanus. The sequence continues at coordinate 22,909,974 of NC_068300.1, forward strand.
ATTTGGAAAAATAAATGGGAAATAATAATGCAATTGACTGTACTGTCCTAAGCAGTCTGTTGGAAACTTATGGGAGACTTAAACTTGTTTGGGAAACCATTTTTAAAACAGCTTAAATGTTCATGCTCAAAATGTGTTGACTTTTATTGTGCTGTATCGTAGTTCAATGGAAAGGAGGAGGCGAGAGCCTGCTTGTCGACATAAATAATATTTTAATTATAAACTGAAACAAAAGACAAACACACACACACACGACGGACATGTCCGTAAACGATCTCTCTCTCCTGCACAATCCTCCGCAGTCGGCCTTTATCCCTCTCGGAGGCTTGATTAGCCTGATAAGGTTTGTAGAATCATGACCTGGCCCCGCCCTCCGCACTGCCACATTCCTCCCTCGTTCTCTCAGGCATGGGAGCCCCCAGGATGACGTACACCCCCCTCTTTCCCTGGGGGAGGGCGTGCCCGAAGCCCCGTCTGCCGGCAAGTCATCCCCGTCCACCTGGATGAGGGAGGGGACAAGGGTAGGGAAACAGAAATAATAAAAATGGGGGGGTACTTCCTGTAACAGTGTAGTACCCCCCCCCCAAAACACTGTAAAATTTAAACGAGAGGGAAAAGGCCAACATGGAGCGGGATTGAGAGAGAGAGAAGAGAGAGATTGAAAAAAACAAACACTCGCCAGTTCTCCGATACGCTGTAGCTTGTTCCTCGGCCACTCCTCCACCCTCTAACGGATGATAGACGCGCCAGCCTCTGGCAGATGGAACACCGTTGGGGTGGATGGTAGTGGCGAGAACTCTACTATGGCGTATCCCTCCTCCATCCTGGATTTCGACACCAGTGTAATGTAGTTCGATGAAAAGGAGGAGGTGAGAACCGGCTTGATAATATAAATAATAGCTTCACTTAAAAAGACACAAACACACACACATGATGGACATGTCCGTAAATTATCTCTCTCTCCCGCACAATCCTCCGCAATCTGCCTTTATCCCTCTTGGAGGCTTGATTAGCCTGATAAGGGACCGGGTGTAGAATCACGACCCGGCCCCGCCCTCTGCCCTGCCACATGTGCATTTGTACAATCAATGCAAAGTGTCCTCATGCTTTGAGACAGTCAGCTCTTCCCAGACCTTTTTTTTCTTTTAAAAAAAAACCTATTCTCATTTCTTTGCAGAGGAAATGAACCATAAACAGATGATGCTTGTGAAAGAGTATTTCTAAATTATATATTAGATGCAGCAAGTTCGTTGTGCTGTCTAGCCTAGCAGCCCTGAAGTGTTCAAGACATGATTTATGAGGCACCTGCACCCTGTTACCTTGTCAGAGGGATCATAATTAAACTTAGCCATGTGATGGTCAGCAAGCTGGTGTTAGGACTAAATCAGCTGTAATGCCTGAAATTCAGGAGTAGGGTTGCCACGGTGTTAGCGGATTTACTCTGTATAAGGGACAATACCGGTGTGAAATTTGATAATGGGTAAAAGGGGGAAACATTATGAATGGAACTTCCAATATCAATATAATAGGCTGAGAATAGAATAGCCTTAAACAAAGAAGAGTTGCCTAATGAAGAGTTTGTGACCCATGATAAATGAACCTAAATATTGCATTGAAAGACAGATTGTAACGGATCTCTACTTGTCTGGATAAGAAGGACCGGGAGCCGGGTGCACATCCAACGTTTTACATTTTATTAAACAAAACACAGACATAAAACATTGACTCACATACACAGCGTCATTGTTTCTCTCTCCCAGTGTCTCTCTTGACTGCAGCTCTGGTCGTAGCTCTATCCCTTGCCCGCCATCGCCGTAATCACTAACAGCCGGGTGAGATAATTCTCCCCAGGTGAACATCTCATCCTTGTTCCACGCCGTCATCACTCCGCCCCACCTGCCTGGTGTCTCTCTCCCGACTACAGCTCTGTCATGGCTTTATCCCTTGCCCCCAGTGGTTCCTCTGGCGGACGGCAATAGTTCCTCCGTCCCCTGGTGGACAGCAGTGGTGACTCTGTCCCCTGGCAGATGGGAATGGCTCCTCTGGTGGACGGCAGCGGCTTCTCCATCTCCTGCTGGATGGCAATGGGCTCCTCCTCCCCCTGGCTGATGGCAGCGGCGAGTACTCCCAGGACAGTTTGCTCTTCCTCATTCCTGGGTTTTGGCACCAGTGTAACTGATCTCCACTTGTCTGGGTAAGAAGGAAGCGGGAGCTGGGGGCACATCCAACATTTGAAATGTATTAAACAAAACGCATAAACATAAAACATTGGTACACATACACATCATCATTGTTTCTCTCTATCCCAGTGTCTCGCTCCTGACTGCAGCTCTGTTCACGGTTTTATCCCTCGCCTGCCATCGCCGTAATCAGTAACCGCTGGGATAGATCATTAGCCCCAGGTGTGCATCTCGGCCTCGCTTAGGACCGTCATTGCTCCACCCCACCTGCCCAGCCCCACAGATGTTCTTTACCAACATATCAAATTATACAGGCAGCAAAGAAACACACTTAATTATATTTTTAAGAACAGATGACAGAAAAGCCGTCTATGCGCATGTCTGATGCACTGTTTGTACCGAGGCGTGCAGTCTCGTGGAACACGCATATGTAAAAGTTTCTCTCTTTTCTTGTTTCGTGTTTTTGTATTGCCTAAACACCCTCCTGTTTTAAGAAAAAATCTAACAAAATGTTGTGTGGTTTATGCTTAAAACAAGAAACAATTTGCCAGAGGTAATTCTTTTTTATTTTTATTTTTTTACCTAATTCAGTATTCTCAGAAAACTAGTCGTTCCAAACCTGCAAGACATTCATTTGTCTATGAAACACAAAAGTTAGCCTCAGTCACCATTCACTTGTATTGCATCTTTTTCATTCAATGAAAGTGAATGGTGACTGTGGCTAACATTCTACCTAAGATCTCTTTTGGTTCCACTTAAAAAAATTAAGTAAAACGGGTTTGGAACTGTTCCTGTTCGATTCCAATTCAACACATCATGCTGAAGGAAAAAAAAAGACGTTTGTATAATATGAAAGAACACACTTACAAACCCTTCCAGAGACTGATATATTCATTACCTGTGTTGTTCATGGTGTTCACTTACTTACAAGCAGTCCATCCAATTAACCTGGGTAACATTCATTTAATCCACAATGCATAATGTGGCATTTTACTGTTGACAACACTAGGGAGGAAACCGCCTCAGTATGCATTCTGTATGAACCGCTGAGTCCCATTTTAATGAATTTATAGACAAAGATATGTCATTTAGAATATTTGTAAAAGAACTGCCATGTCAAAAGATTGTTCATACATTCAGTTCTAATGAGGCAAATATTTGGCTTAGTGTGCATAAGCTGGCGGCTAATATTAGTTGGCTAATTACTTAAGGCTTTCAAGCACGCAGTTATCTCCTATTGCTATTTTGGCTCAGTCAAGGCTTTACTTCAAAGTTTACCATCACACTCAGACTCAATTTCCCTTTTATAAGAATCAGTGTAACAAGAGAGGAGGTGAAGTTCAGTCCAAGGTTGAAAAAATATACTCATGTGGGCTGCTAACACCCTAAAAGGGTGCCAAATGACTGTAGTTCTAACACATCCTTGTTGTTGTACTGTCAACACTGATTTGTGGCCATCTGACAAGGTCTTGAATACATCATAGATATAAGTGCTCATAAATATTGTTGACAATGTATAGATTTGTCACTGCATTATTTACATTCAGCTGGATGGCATCCTGCAGGCATCTTTTGTATATTTTATCTCTTGTAATGTTTTGAGCACATTTGAGTGATGTACCATTTAGGTATCTGAGCAACTGGAGCTTTTGCTGTTTATTTGTGGATATGAAGCAAAGCTTAAGACCGTGAGCACATTTCAGCTGTAAAATTGTCAGGCCTGACAACAAACATGTTTTATAAGTTACACAAAGGAAGGGAATATCCTTTTGCCAAACAAATACAGTTGCAAAAAAAGTATACAGTATGAAAACTATGGATTTTCCTGGATTTCTGTATAAATTTGAAAGTACAACATACAATGAAAAATATAAAGTCTGCGATACCTTTTAACCAATTCAAATGAATGCACAGATAAATAGGAACTTATACACATTGCATACACTGTAAAAAAAAAAAAAATCCTGTAGAAAAAACATATTCTGGTTGCCAGAATAATTATGTAGAAAATACAGTAAAAATGTAAACAACTTTACAGAACAACCTGTACATTTTACAGTTTAAAATGGTTGTAATTTACATGACAATGCTGGTACTGTAAATAAATAAATTAATTAATTATATCTGTGAAATTTATGAATGAATACAGTAAAACATTTCATAAACTTGATGAAGCCTTCTGAAACTGTACAAATCTGCTTTTTACTTTATAAGGTATTTGTTAATCACTGTAGTAACTACAGAAGGGCACATGATGACATGAAGTTCATCAATAGTGGCTTTTCCAGGAGCTATGACCAACAAACATGTAGAGACAGTGCTCACTCACACACAGAAACACTAAATACCATCAGGGTAACATATGTGAGATTTAAATAATGCAGTAAACATTAAATAAATTACATCAAATATAACACAGAACACCCCAGTGTACGTAACTGATATTAAATAATAAGATGAAGCATTTATGTTTTTACTGTAATTTTAACAATAATATACTGTAAAAAGTACATGTACACACATTAAACATATTGTACATTTTTACCATTAATTATACAGGAAAATCGTACTTTTTACATCAAAAAAATTAACATTTTACAACATTTTATCATAGAAACTACTGTATTGTCTTTTAAAATATATAAAAAATGTTACTGTATATTTTACAGTAAAAAACATTTGTCTGTATTTTACTGTTAAAATTACAGACATTTTTTACAGTGTACTCTTGAACATGTATACACTGTGTATCATGTCAAACATTCAGGCCTGAGGATTAATGTATCAGAAAAACATTAACCCTTTCAGAAAATTACAATTCTTAACTGCTCATCAATAACTGTGGTGCAATGGATAGTGCATTGGACTTCTAGATTGCTAAATGTGGTCATTCAAAGATTGTGGGTTCGAGTCCCATCAGAGTCACAGCTTAAGGGCCAGTGGTAGCTCAGCAGTTAAGGCTCTGGGTTACTGATTGAAAGGTTGGGAGTTCAAGCCCCAGCACTGCCAAGATACCGCTGTTGGGCCCTTGAGCAAGGCCCTTGACCCTATCTGCTTCAGGGGTGCTGTTTCATGGCTGACCCTGCTCTCTGACCCCAGCTTAGTTGGGATATGCGAAAACAACTGCATTTAATTGGCCCTGTACCTGTACTCTGCACAATGACAATAAAGTTGAATCTTAATCATATGACTCGTGTGATATATTTAATGTTTTCTAAATTCATAAACGTTTTGTGTGGGTAACAGGCCTACAGACTGAAATTGCACATGTTGTCAGCCACTGACTGTGTCTTGTGAGACACAAAGATTTTGTTCTTGCAGGGGGCCCTTGATGCTTGATGCTTTTTGTCTGATCATGACAAGTCATGCAATTGCAAGGTATCTCGTACTAAATTATTTTCAACATTGATGAAAATATATAAACATCTGCAGACAGATGCATGATTGGGGTGGACAAATCACCCCCTTAACAGCAATTCTACACCATTGGATTTAACAATTGGTTTACCCTTCTTTGGCTGCAATAACCTCCACCTAAAGATTTCCTGTAATTTTAGAGCACAGTCAGGAATAATTTTGCACCATTTGTCTTTAAAAAATGGTTTGACATCAGCACTTTCCTTGGGATATCTGGTGTGAATCGCTCTCTTGAGTGTCATGCCAAAGCTCCTAAATCAGGTTGAAGTCAGAGCTCAGAAATTCTGTGACCATTTGATGCAGAAAACCAATGGGCTTTTTCCTGTAATTGTGTGGATTTGTGCACTAAATTTAAAATGGATAGCAATATCAAATATAAATCATCAATAAAAACAGTGTGAACTGAAGACGCATTCTTAACAAGGCCATGGTGTTCACTGTTCTTTAGGTCCCCTACATTGGTATCAATGGAGAAGTTTACACATTGTTCACTTTGGTTAAGCAAATAAAAAGTGGTGTGAAGATTTATGTCTGTACCTGTTATTATCAATGTTAATTTGTATGTTTGTTTAACTAATTAGAAGCCTCCATCTGTCACAAATCATTAAAAAAATAAAATAAAATACATGAAACTCTTTACAATAAAGTATGTTCATTAACTAACATTAATGAAGATACATAAGTGTAAAAAAATATATATATATATATTGTTCATTGTTTGTTCATGATATCTAATGTATTAACTAATATTAACGAATGGAACCTTATTGTAAAGCGTTACCAAAAAACTATCTTTGCAATAAAGAAACAATGCAAAACAAGTCAAAAACAAGCTATGAGTCAGAGTGAAGCTGTGAATGAACTGGTATCTGTGTTACACTATTGATGTGAGACTCTTCCTTCTTACCAAAGAGCAGTGCTGTTTTTAGGCCATCTTTGTGTAATGAGACCTGTATCTTGTGACTGGCTGTATTATTATTTAGAAACAGCAAATCACAAAAGTAAGCAAATACAGATCACAGACTGTATTTTTAAAGACTCAGTGAAATCAAAATGTAGCTTTTAGTTCATGTCTTTTAGCTTTGAGGTCTATATGCAAGTGTAGTTTTCCAAAACATTGACAAATTTACCTATTAGCACACATAGTATACACATAAAACAATTAAGGTCTTTCTCTTATGGGTAAATGGACCAAAGATATTTATGTCTCATCACGCTCTAGATATATTATGAACAATTAAATGCTATCTAGAATAAGAAAGTCTCCTTCCCCTAAATTATACAGCCATGGTCAATGTGAACCCCCATTCACAGTGAGTATTCTGCCTGAAAAACATTAAATGGAATGGAATGTCTCCTCCCCTCAATAGCATCAAACATGTATGGACTTGAGGGGAGGATTTGTTATAAATAACCAGGTAATGTAGTTTATTTTTGATCTCTACCCTTTGTGGAAACATGCAATGATGTCCCTGATTCTGAGTGCCACTAAACGTGTCAGCGTTTAACATTATCTGTGTCTGTCAGAGGACAATCAACATATGTGACATCGATTGTCCTCTGTCTATTATAAGGAAGTGCGGCAGGATAGCCAGTTCAAAATCCACTGTCCACTGTGCACAGCTGTCAACATAACACATTTGTTTTTCTATTTTTGTGGGGACTTTTTTTTTGTGTGTGTGTTGTTTTTATACTAAGCTAATTATATTTTCAATCCCCTAACCCTCACTCAAAACTTTCTGCATTTAAACATTTTCATTAAGACATTATTTAGTGTTTTAGTTAGGGGAACAATGTAGGCAAAACCTGACTGCACTGATGTTTTCAGTATAAGTGCTATGACATTCTGTCAGTGCTTTACTGTCCAAGACAAACAACCTTGTGTCTTTTTCTGGTTGTCTGGAATACTATGAATGTTAGGTGGTATAGTATGAGTCCTGATAGTATGCTGCCTAATCCAGGACAGACAGGTTCTTGGAAAGATGGATTCCCATGGCACTGCTCTAAAGCTATAGACACCATCACCTGTCTGGGTGAACAAGGGGCTATGCACTTAAAGTGACACGCTCTGGAAATATGAGAGTATATAAACAGCAGCAGGGAAAGCACACAGTGAACAACTGAGCTGTCTGGTAAATATCGTACAGATTATTTTGCATTTCCTTATCTACTGTAGCAGTTCAGCAGAGGTCTGAATATCTGTGATACGTGTAAGGAGTTTAAAATATAATTCTTTTATTGACAAGTGAGTGTTGCATTAACACCATCTGCTGGTTGACAAGATCATGTTTGAGTCAACATTTTTCCTACTCAATACTTGGCAGCTTTTTCATAGCATAAGGAAAAATATAATTAATTTAAATATTAACATCTGTTACAGTGTTTTTCACGTGGTTTTATGCAACTTAATTGCTTTCAACAGATGGCTGAAGAGAAATGGGAAAACAATTTGCATATAAGTGCACAGAATTTATTTTCCATTTTAAAAAGATTTTACTCCTTAAGAAAAAGTATGATTACTACTTTTAATAAAGACTGAGAACCATACTGTTGGATTACCATTTGCTATTTCTTGAAAATATATATATATTATTTAAACACTATGGTAGCAGTATTGAAATACACTTACCTAAAGGATTGTTAGGAACACCTGTTCAATTTCTCATTAATGCAATGATCTAATCAACCAATCACATGGCAGTTGCTTCAATGCATTTAGGGGTGTGGTCCTGGTCAAGACAATCTCCTGAACTCCAAACTGAATGTCAGAATGGGAAGAAAGGTGATTTAAGCAATTTTGAGCGTGGCATGGTTGTTGGTGCCAGACGGGCCGGTCTGAGTATTTCACAATCTGCTCAGTTACTGGGATTTTCACACACAACCATTTCTAGGGTTTACAAAGAATGGTGTGAAAAGGGAAAAACATCCAGTATGCGGCAGTCCTGTGGGCAAAAATGCCTTGTTGATGCTAGAGGTCAGAGGAGAATGGGCCAACTGATTCAAGCTGATAGAAGAGCAACTTTGCCTGAAATAACCACTCGTTACAACCGAGGTATGCAGCAAAGCATTTGTGAAGCCACAACACCCACAACCTTGAGGCGGATGGGCTACAACAGCAGAAGACCCCACCGGGTACCACTCATCTCCACTACAAATAGGAAAAAGAGGCTACAATTTGCAAGAGCTCACCAAAATTGGACAGTTGAAGACTGGAAAAATGTTGCCTGGTCTGATGAGTCTCGATTTCTGTTGAGACATTCAGATGGTAGAGTCAGAATTTGGCGTAAACAGAAAGAGAACATGGATCCATCATGCCTTGTTACCACTGTGCAGGCTGGTGGTGGTGGTGTAATGGTGTGGGGGATGTTTTCTTGGCACACTTTAGGCCTCTTAGTGCCAATTGGGCATCGTTTAAATGCCACGGCCTACCTGAGCATTGTTTCTGACCATGTCCATCCCTTTATGGCCACCATGTACCCATCCTCTGATGGCTACTTCCAGCAGGATAATGCACCATGTCACAAAGCTCGAATCATTTCAAATTGGATTCTTGAACATGACAATGAGTTCACTGTACTACAATGGCCCCCACATTCACCAGATCTCAACCCAATAGAGCATCTTTGGGATGTGGTGGAACGGGAGCTTCGTGCCCTGGATGTGCATCCCACAATTCTCCATCAACTGCAAGATGCTATCCTATCAATATGGGCCAACATTTCTAAAGAATGCTTTCAGCACCTTGTTGAATCAATGCCACATAGAATTAAGGCAGTTCTGAAGGTGAAACAGGGTCAAACACAGTGTTAGTATGGTGTTCCTAATAATCCTTTAGGTGAGTGTATATTGTGCATTATAAAAAGAAATGTACCACATGTATTGTTGACAATGAACCTGTCCCTCTGACTTAATCAAAACTAGTAAATTATTGTTAAAGTTTAACTCCACCTGATTTAGAACAAATTATACTTTTCAGAAATGTAACAGATATTGTAAAAACAAAATGTTATTTAATATACCAAACACCAGTATTGTAACATTTTTCATTGAATTTGCAGTGTGTTATAACATTGACATTTTGTTTATTATATAAGCTTTTGAAAAGTCATGTAGTATATTAACCAAAAACTTCAATGTTCAATTTATTTTTGAGATATTAAAATTTCCCTAAACAGAACATGAGAGTTTAACCCAAAATCTCTTAACCAACCACAACAGAAACAGCCAACTGTGATGTGAGGACAATATTTTTGATATTTAGACCACAGGCTGCACTCTGTAGATGAAACAGGTGCAAGAAATAGTCTTTAACTGATATTGTCTTTGTCCTTTCAGAGTTGACAAGACATTTTCCAGAGCCAGAAGTATGTGGTAAGTACTGTCTTTTTCATTTTACTTAACCAGAGCCTGAATCAGCCATTGCAGAAACCACAAGCTTTTATGCTGTTTGGCTGCAGGGTATCAGCCTGGACACAGTCACTGAAGAAAGGCAATTTGACTTGGAAGAAAACAATTCTCAGGCTCTTCATTGTTGTGGCAGGCTTTTTCTTTAGTTAAACTCTTTACGATTCATATATTTATAGCTTTTTTTGTTATGTTAAAATACCTATATAATATTATTATTATTATTATTATTATTATTATTATTTTTATTTTTTATTTTTATTTAGCACCTTTCCAATAAGCTCAAGGTTGCTTTACAATCAGTGTACATTCAATTATACCAACAAATTACAATGGTCAAAGAATACAATTATATAAAATAAAAAAAATAGATCATAGATAAATCAGTAGTACTGTGAGAAAAGATACTTTGAAGCTGAGACTTTTAGATGGAGATTGTGGAGATGTTACGGAGACTCATAGGGGATAAATTCCAAATTTTAGGTGCAATTGCACTGAAGGATCTTCCAACAAAATTTGAAAGACGAAATCTGGGGATAGAGAGCAATCTAGAATCAGAAGAACATGGACTGCATGCAGTTGTGTATGGATGTATCAGGATACATAAATATAGATGTACAAGTTCATGAAGAATTTTGAAAGTTAAGAGAAGTATTTTGAACAGTGTATGACATGAGACAGGCAACCAGTGAAGACTGAACAAATTTGGAGAGAAATGTTCAGAACGCTTGGTGTTTGAGAGGACCTTTGCCACATTTTTGGATATATTGCAATCTGGTAATGCTTTTATTGGGTAGGCCGATGAAGAGGCAGTTTCAATAGTCAAGAAGTAATGTTATGAAGGCATGGAGTAGTGATTCAGCATCCTTTGAACTAAGCATGGGTTGAAGTCGTGCAAAGTGGCGTAGATGGAAAAATCTTTTTTGGTGATGGTTTTTATATGAGTTTCAAAATTGATGCCAAGATTCTTAATGGTTTTGGAGGGTTTGATGGGATTTTCATCAACATCAATACAAATGTAAATATTTCTTGTGAGTGTTTGAAATGGTCTAAAACCATTATCTCTGTTTTATCATCATTATATATGAGAAAATTGCTGTTTAACAATTTTTTTTTTCACCATCAATACAGGCAATTAATGAGATGACTGAATGAACTGGATCAAATTAAGGGGATGTATAAATCTTTGTGTCGTCAGCGAAGCAGTGATATCTGAAACCATGACGACAAATGATTAGACCAAGGGGTAGTATGTAAACTATAAACTGAAGATGACCCAGAACAGAACTTTGGGGGACACCTTTGAGTGAGATGAGCAGTAGGGGATTTAAGTTAATTGAGATCAAATACTGTCTGTTGGTGAGGTAGGAAGAAAACCAGGACAGAGCTTTACCAGTGATTCCAATATCTGAGAGTTGAGAAAGGAGTGTGTTGTTTCTCTTTCCATAACAGAGCTCAAATCAAGCAGGATCAGAAAACTGAGGGACCAGAGTCAGCAGAAAGGAGAAGATCATTAATAATCTTCAGGAGAGCTTTTACCCGTACTGTGAAATAGACGAAAGCCAGATTGAAAAGAGTTATAGAGATTATTTTCTGATAAATGATATTGTAACTGGGAAGCTACAACTTTTTGCAATTTAGTGGTGAAAGGCAGGTTAAAAATGGGATGATAATTGAGGAGGGCAGATGGATCTAATCTGGGATTTTTAAGGACTGTTGTGACTGCAGCAGTTTTGAGTAGGAACAATGGCAGAGGCAAGTGATGTGTTTACCAGAGGTGAAATTGGATCAGAAATGACAGACAGTGTTTAAGAAGGGTGGTTGGGGCAGGGTCAAGCAGACAGGAAGACTAGTTAGATTATAAAATTAAACCATCAGCTATACGGCATCTGTAGACTGATTTTCTTCGAATTGTACACGTAGTGGCTCTGTAGTGCTATCAAAATATTTTTCTGTTTGTTTGAGCATCCCAACCAGCCTGACATAGCAACATTGAGTTTGGGGTTGGGACTGTCTGTCTGACCAACCAATGGAAGACAGGAAGCATGTTCAGGAAATCTGCTTTTTTTTGCAATTGTTTTTGGTAATACAAGTCATGCAGAAATTATTTTTTAACTTTAACTCTGTATCTTAAATGTCAAGATGTGTGGAAAGAGTCAGAGCCCCATGTGTTTTATTTGGCCAGTGGTGTTGGGATGAGAAAGGTCCGGTGCATAGAGGACATGCTGCAGTCCTGCTGCCTTGTTGCCACAGCGACCGCAGACAGCTCTGCAGTGTTGGCAGGACAGAGTGGCTGAAGCACACAGGCGACACTCTCACTCCTGTGTTTGTGTAAGTGAAAGTGTGGGTATTCTGGCAAGCAGTGTGTTAAGGTCTGCCAGGCGCAAATGGACAGCAACCCTTCCAGCCCTGATTGTCAGGTTTGATGAACTCTCTTGTGGGATAAACCAGATCTTCCCAGCTCCAGCAGTATCCATCCCTTCACACGGCCTTGTGCTCTAATCTCAGGACTGGCCTGCATTGGTCTCTGCCTCCCCAGCAAACAGCTTTTCTGGATGCAAAGAAAGGAACCTAGCTGCAGCCATCCTCAACTTTTTTTAATTTATTTTTTGCTGTCTGATTGAACAAACCACATTTGAGGATAAATCTGCTTTTCAGGTGCATCTGATCTGCTTCTTCAAGCTGACTTTTCATGGAGATTGCAACATTTACTGGCAAGAATCATTGGCTTTATGACAGGAGTTTGACAGTCTATTGCTGGAGTTGCGGTAAAGTTGTATATTTTGGAGCCTGTTAAGATTGCTTTGTTGTTTGGTGCAGGATGGAAAAAATGCTTAGTCATCACCAGCTAAACAGTGGCTAAAGTTAGGTGGAGAATTCACCAGGATAGAAAATATATTATCACTGAAGGACTGATTCTTATTCAAAGTAATGTTAGCATAGTGTAAATAATTGCTGATAGTGTAAATCAACAAAAAGAATTGCAAAAATATAGAAGGGTTCTTTAAAAAAGTCTGAATCCACATGTGAAAATGCTTCCAATTGTAAATTTGTAAATAGTTTTTTGTTTTTAAATTGGAAATTGTATTATTTGCATAACAATTTGTGTGAAAAGTTACAAATGACAAATGTACATGCATTTCAACATTCACTCAAGTTGACGTGTACTCCACAAGTTTGTGCAAAACCTGGTGACCCATTTTAACCCAGCATGATCTGAAAATGCTCCAATGAGCATCTTGTGTGCATTAGTAGAAACAAGGAAATCTGGCTTTTTGTGCAAAGGAGTTAACACGTTCAATATCACAAATTTGATTAGTGACCTAGAAATAGTGCAGATTATCTAAAGTCTATCTTATTTATTTGATGTCATAATTCTTTGCTTAAAATTTTTTAATAATTAAGTTAGATTTGGAATCCCAGATTTTCAGTGTGAACTCAAACTTTTAAACCCAACTGTATGTATGAGATACAGATACAATATTTACCATCAGTTTGATCTGTCTGGAAGGAAGAAGACACATTAGAGGAAGAAGCCACATTATCTTGTCAGAGTAAATCAGGATCTTATACTCTGTGATCCAGAATTAGGCCATAATCTCATCTGTAGGCCCCTTTGCCTTCCAACTGTGCAAGTGAGATCTTCAGTAAAGAGGACATTAAAACAGCAGATCTCTGTAAGCCTGAAATCAGAGAACCACAATGCCTTGCTCTCCCTTCCGAATAAGAAGGCCAAAGAAGTTCTGGTGAGTTTGCTTTCAGTCTGATCTTTCAATAATGGCTGAATATGAATAAAATGTAAAAATGTTGTGCCAGAAGCACATCGTTTTAAATTAGTGATCATTTAGTGGTCATTACAAGTTATTGTTCTCCTGGACTTGGGATACATTAACACGATGAATGGATTCAGATTGGTTTGCTTACTTAGGCACCTTGCTTAGCATCTCAAAAGCAATCTGCGCACAGATGAAACAGGAATGTTTCAATATTCTGCAATGATGCTACATTAGAAGAATGGTGAATGGGAGACCTCTATTGAAAGTAAATCAAGACACTTTTATCTGTTAACAAGGCATCTGCCTGTCTCTCTCACATACACTTTCTCATTCTCTCACATTCACTCATTTTCTCTCTTAAAAACATTTGAGTAATCTAGGTCACTGTCATCACCTGCATATAGCTGCATACTGTAAGCATTTTGTCCAGTGTTCAGCAGCTAGCTGAAGAGAGCTGTGGATCTGAGCCAGTACACACTGATGTCCACATGCACTCTACAGCTGATGAAGTACGAGGAAAAGCTGAAGCTGTTGGTTTTTAGTGCAGCTTTGACTATATAGTGTGATGTCATGTATAGGGAAGATCTGAAAGTATGAAATCTGTTGATCCATAAATATACTGATTTTGTGCTGAATTGCAATTGGAGTCGGATTTTAAAGTCAACATGAAATCGAAATTGACCCTATTTATTTTCTTGATACACATCCCTGGTCTTATTGTAAACGATTCTAGGATATAAGCCCATTTTTCGCAATCCAATCAATCTTGTTTAATATCCAGTTTCACGTTATAAAAGTAAAATCACACTATGAATTCGGCGAGAGTAGGTCGAAGGTTTTTAAGCTAAAATCGGTCTGTAATTACCGAAATTTGAACCACTGCCACAGTTGCCGATGCTGGAAGTGTTGTTAAATGTATGAGCATGTGTTAGCTCCAGTATCCATGTGACATGTCCAAAGAGTTGTGCCAGAATAGAGATGTTTTTCATGGCAAATTATGTGATACATTCAACAGGAATGCATATTTTATTTACCTTATACCCTAACCCAAACCCCAGGGATGGACTTGCCAACGGGAGCACCAGACCTTTTCCCGGTGGGACGGTCAAATAGTAGGCTACTCAAAATATTGAAAGTGTGACGAAACAGTGCTATCTGACTAAACAGCACAGTGTATCCGATGCAGCGCAAGAGCAGAGTAGGACTAGTCTCCCTCACCCACATAACACTGAGGAGTGTGTTTATAGTATGCACAGTTTTTATGCCGGTTTCGAACGTGGCTCACCAAATCAGAATTTAGAGTCAGACCTTCCCGGATTAAAATAACACTTTGATTTGCATTATTTGTTTTAGCTTGGGATCTAGGCATATTAGGATAAAATGTACATTATCATATATAATGTGAGATGAACAGTAAGCTTGAAGCCCAAATACCCTACATCACAACTCGTATAGTACTATATGCTCTAGCTGCATGTTTTTTTAACTCTGTATCATATAGTTCTCTCTCTCACAACAGCATCCAAGCCTAATGCCAGACCAGCGCTAAATCCGGAAGCACTTAGAGAACAATACGGCACTCAGATTACAGACTGCTGATCCCACAGTCTATCTAACCTTATCTTAGGTCAACTAAACCCATTCAAGGACCAGGGAGACTCACCTCTCATCCGTTAGCAGAAATGATACACACTGTGTATACTTTTCCTATTAACTCTTTGAACCTGAGTGTCTTGCTTTCATTAATCTCTGAATGACCTGGGGCTTTAAGAAGGCTGCAGTGACATGATGTTTGAGATGTTTGAAATCAATCAGGTATCTTTCCTGTTGCTCTATTTGTTCTTCCTTAACAACAATGAGACACCCAAGGCTTTGAATAAGTACCTCTGCAAAGTGCAGAAATATGCCATGTCAATGAGGCCAGGAGTGACACCAGTTGTTCTTTTTGACTCCAAAGGAGCTTCTTTCATCACAAAGTGCAGGTGTCACAATGAGGAAAGCGGTTCTTCCTTTTCCTCTGGAAGTATGTTGTTGTCTTTACCTGATTCACTTTATATAACTGATTATATTTGTCTATTAGACTTTCTTTGTAGTTTGCAGAGATTCTAATAAACTAGGTAGAGCTGAGTTCCACCAGTCTGTCTGGTGTTATTAAACGAGACAGAGATATATGGGGACTGTTTAAGAAGGATACAGTCAGAAATTAGAAGACACATATTGTCAAAGGCAGCCACTGGAAAACGTCTCAGGTTACGACTGTAACCCTAGTTCCCTGAGAAGGGAACGAGACGATGCGTCGATGACGCTTTGGGAACGCCTTTGCGTGTTTACCCCTGAAGCACGTATGTCAACTAGTCAATGGAATGAATGAACGCCACGGGCGGGTGACGTCATGACCAGGAAAGGATATAAGCACATCCGGTGCGTTACTCGCGTTAGCTTTTAGAGCCGAAGCAAAGTCGATCATAGGGATGCAGGAAGTATGGCAGGGCGACGCATCATCTCGTTCCCTTCTCAGGTCGTAACCTGAGACGTTCCCTTACGAGGGAACTCGCGATGCGTCGATGACGCTTTGGGAACGATAATACCCAATCCGCCATAATTACAAAATGCCAGATGATAAAAACTGTCGGCAAATTAAGTAAAAAGCACCTGGGATCCTGGGGCAGCTTTCAGATCCAGGCTATAAAACCTCACAAAAGTTAGCGGCGAGGACCAACCTGCCGCATCACACACCTCCTGGAGGGAAACTCCTGATAAGAGGGCTTTAGAGGCCGTCATACTTCGAGTAGAGTGAGCTCTGACCACCAAAGGGCACGGCTGGCCAGAGGACTCATATGCAAGAGAAATAGCCTCAGCTATCCACTTACTGATTGTCTGTTTAGAAGCAGGAAGACCTTTCTTAGGTGAACCAAAACAGACAAACAACTGATCAGATCTCCTCCACGGGGAAGCCCTGTGGACATAAGTGTCCAGTGCTCGCACTGGACACGAGATTCAGTTTTTCCTGGTCCGAAGATGTAAACGGAGGAGGACAGAATGCCTGCAGTACAATAGGCCTTGCAATATTGGTTATGCTGGCACCCTAGTTCGAACCGCAGGCCTCAGCCTCAAGGTGCCACGAAGGAAACGAATAACCAGGGGGTCTCGACCCAAAGATGTACTACCCACAGGGGCGCGGAAAGCCACAATGGCCGCCACGTAAACCTTTAAGGTAGAAGGACATGAACCTGATGTAAAACGATACTGGAGAAACTCAAGTACTGTGTGACTGAACAGTTAACTGGATCTCGCTGATGCTGGTGACACCAAGACGTGAAAACTTTCCACTTAAGTGTATATAATTTCCTCGTGGCTGGAGCTCTGGAGCTAAGAATGGTCTCAACGACCTCAGTCGAGAGACCACTCTGTAAAAGTTGGGCCCCCTCAGAGGCCAAACCCATAAGTTCCAAATCTCCGGTCGGGGATGAAATATTGTGCCCCCTGCCTGAGACAGAAGGTCTCTCCTGACAGGTACCTCGAAAGGAGAGCCGTCGAGGAGATGAATTAGGTCCATAAACCAAATTCGACTCGGCCAGCGTGGAGCTACTAATAATAGACTTACTCCGTCCTGGCGGACTCTCTCCAGAACTCCTGGGAGCAGAGCAACAGGGGGAAATGTGTACAGACGTAGCCTCGGCCATGTCTGTACCATAGCGTCCAACCCCAAGGGGGCTGGTTGCGTGAGGGAGAACCAAAGTGGACAGTGTGTCGTAAGCTGAGGTGCAAACAGATCCACTTCTGCTTGGCCGTAAAATTCCCAAATGCGCTCCACCGCCTCAGGGTGGAGTCTCCATTCCCCTGGCCTCAGCACCTGCCTCAACAGGGTGTCTGCTCCTATATTCTGGTACTCTGGGATATACACTGCCCTCAGGGAGAGTGTTTTCCCCAGGGACCACAAGAGGATCTGGTGCGCCAGTTTGCAGAGTGGACGCGAGCGCAGACCCCCCTGTTGATTTAAATAAGAGACCACCGATGTGTTGCCTGTATGGACAAGCACATGATGGCCCCTCAGATCTGGGAGGAAATGTCTCAATGCATTGAAGACGGCCATCATCCCCAGGCAATTTATGTGCAAAAGAGAGATGATGGTTCCTCCACAGACCCTGAGCTGAGCGGCCTTCCATTACCGCTCCCCAGCCGGTGAGAGGAGCGTCTGTCGAGATAGCAACTCAATGGCAAAGAGCTCCCAACACCGGACCCTGGGACAGGGACCAATGTTTCCTCCATATAATCAAGGCGCGGATGCACCGCCACGTGATCTTGATCATACGAAGTGGGTTCCTGTGTTGTCTGTACGGACAAGCACATGATGGCCCCTCAGATCTGGGAGGAAATGTCTCAACGCATTGAAGACGGCCATCATCTCCATTCAATTTATGTGCCAAGAGAGATGATGGTTCCTCCACAGACCCTGAGCTGAGCGGCCTTCCATTACCGCTCCCCAGCCGGTGAGAGAAGGGTCTGTCGAGATAGCAACTTCGATGGCAAAGAGCTCCCAACACCGGACCCTGGGACAGGAACCAATGTTTCCTCCATATAATCAAGGCGCGGATGCACCGCCGCGTGATCTTGATCGTGCGATGCAGGTTCCCCCTCGGGGAGAACCCTCTGGTCCTGAGCCACCACTGCAAAGGTCTCATGTACAGCAGGCCAAAGGGGATCACATTGGACGCTGCTGCCATGAGGCCTAACAGTCTCTCGAACTGTTTCACAGTGCGTGACTGGCCTAGCTTCAACTCTTTTGTGGCTGTGATGATAGCAGCTCCACGAACGGGCGATAGTGTGGCCCGCATCGTGACTGAATCCCATACCACACCAAGGAAAGTGGTTCTCTGTAATGGAGAAAGCACACTCTTCTTGTCTCAACCCCAATTTCTTCATATGAGCGAGAACGACATCTCGATGCCGACCCGCTGACTGCTCTGATTCCGCCAGAATCAGCCAGTCGTCGATGTAGTTCAGAATGCGTATGCCCTGCAGCCTGAGCGGGGCCAGAGCTGCATCTACGCACTTCGTGAACGTGCGGGGTGACAGAGCTAGACCGAATGGAAGCACCCGATATTGGTATTCTTTGCCCCCGAAAGAAAACCTCAGGAACTTCCTGTGTTGAGGGAGGATGGAGACATGGAAGTAAGCGTCCTTCAAATCTATCGTGACAAGCCAGTCCTCGGATCTGATTTGAGTCACTATCTGTTTGAGTGTGAGCATCTTGAATTTCAATTTCATGACTGCACGATTCAGCAAACGGAGATCTAAAATTGGATGCAACCCCCCATCCTTTTTTGGAACAATGAAGTATCGGCTGTAAAACCCCGATTCTCTGTTGGGGGAGTACACCTGTTCTATAGCTCCCTTTGCTAAGAGAGACTCTACTTCTTGCTCCATTACCAGAGCCTGCTCGGGATGTACTACCGTGAGTAACACCCCGTTGTAACGAGGCGGAGGAGAACCGAATTGGATTCTGTAACCTTTCTCTATTATCTGCAGGACCCAAGGAGATATATTCGTCAGATTCTTCCACTCTGTCAGAAAATCTACTAAGGGTACCAGTCTCTCGAGACTGGCCTCTGGTGTTAAAGGAACAGCCACTTCGGCGACCTGAAGCATATTGGAAGGAAACAACCGAACTGACTGTTTTTGAACCCCCTCAGAAGGCTCACGTCCGACGCAACGTCGAGTCGAAATTGCGCCAAACTTTCGCTTGATACCACTGCGCCCCGAAGCACCAAGGGTGGCGGGGTTGGCAGACTGGTCCCATGAGGACCCCGAAGTGGAGCAGGCACCGTATTCTGAGGTGTACACCGCTCCACCCCGGTTGGGGCTGTCCTCGATGGTCTGACGTGCATGCATCAGGACCTTTTCTGAGCCGAAGCCTTCTTAGCCGTAAATACGGTCCTCAGATCCGGCTTAGACTTAGCCGACTTCGGCTGAGAGCGTTGGCTCGGTCCCCAAGATTTATTTGGGGGAGCACGAGACGCAACACTTATTTTCTGTTGCACACGGTGGGGAACTTGGCTGGGGATGCTCACGCCCAGCATCCCCAGGGGGATGGACTCGGCGAGGAAGGAATTTTTTAAAAGCCTCAGATTGTTTTTTATTTTCTTGAAATCTTTCAACAACCGTATTCACAGAGTCACCGAAAAGACCAGAGGGAGACATAGGGGCATCTAAAAGAAAAGCCCGCTCTTTATCTTTAATCTCTGCAAGATTTAACCAAAGATGTCTCTCAGTAGCTACGAGGGCTGCCATAGACCGCCCAATAGCACGGGCAGTCTCCTTCGTAGCTCTGAGAGAAAGATCTGTAGCCCGACGAAGCTCTTGAATTTCGTCGGGACTAACTCCCTCACTCCTATCGATATCCCCCAGCAGATCTGCCTGATAGGCTTGGAGCACTGCCATTGTGTGCAGACAGGCTCCAGCTTGACCTGCTGCCATATAAGCCTTACCCACTAAATTGGATGTGGTTTTTAGTGGTTTATTCGACAACACGGGATCCTTCAGGGACGATGCTGACCCAGGAGACAGATAGCTCGCGAGCGTCTGTTCCGCTGGGGGCATCGACCCATAACCAAAATTTTTCAGCCCCTTTATATTTGAATATGTGTGAACATGGGGACTAAAAAGACGTGACGAATATGGTTTATTCCATGATCTACATAGCTCACCGAATGATGGCGCGCCGTCATCTGCACTGAGTCTAGCACTATTCCCAGAAAAGAGATATTTTGGCTGGGGATAGCACGCTCTTTGCAAAATTGATTCTCAGACCCAGGCATTCTAGATGTCTGATAATCCAAGATCTGTGCGTTGTTAACTGACTCTCTGATTGTGCTATGATTAGCCAATCGTCAAGGTAATTCAGTATTCGCACTCCCCGCTGTCTCAGGGGGGAAATTGCTGCGTCCATACATTTCGTGAATGTACGGGGGGCCAATGATAGGCCGAATGGTAGTACTGTGTACTGGTATGACTGTCCCTCGAAAGCGAATCTCAGAAAAGGCCTGTGATGAGGCGCTATCGGGATGTGAAAGTAAGCGTCTTTCAAATCCACTGATAGGAACCAATCCCGGGCTGAACTTGCGCGAGGATATGTTTGGTCGTTAACATTCTGAACGAGCTGAATCATTAAAGCTTTGTTCAGATGTCTGAGATCTAGGATGGGGCGGAGGCCACCGTCCTTTTCGGACGAGAAAATAGCGGCTGTAAAAACCTGCCTCGCTCATAGAGGGAGGGACAGTTTCTATAGCGCCCTTCTCTATCAGTTTGAGCACCTCAGTGCGTAGAACATGTGAAACATCTTTCCTCACTTTCGTCTCGACCACCGCTGAAAAGCGGGGTGGTCTGCGAGCGAATTGAAGCGAGTAACCGTGTTTTATTATGTTCAAAACCCATTTCGGTATGTCAGGGATTTTTTCCCAGGCTTTTGCTCGCACAGATATGGGCTGAATGCTGGCTGGGGGCGTCGCAGTGACGTATGGGCCCCACCGGCGAATCGCCTTGTGCTAACACTGAGCTTACAGCTCTCAGAAGCGCGGGCGTGCGCTGAGCAGCTTTGTTGAGTGCCGAGTGCAGGGGTGCGTGTGAGATTACAGGCACGCATGCTATCTCCATAATGCTCACAGCATGAGCTGGAGAAATGTTTGAAACCGTATCGACAGTGTTTACGGGTGGGGGTGCATACATTGTAATAGGCACGCATGCCACTTTCATAAAGCTTCCCGCTCTTAGCGGGGAGTTTCTTGGCTCGCGCGTCGCATCTGTGATGCTCGCGGCATGAGCCAGAGAACTGTTTGAAACTGTATGGGCAGCGCTTATGGGTGGGGGTGCATATACTGTAGTAGGCACGCCGCCACTTTCATAAAGCCTCCGGCCATGGCGGGTGTTTCTGGCCATGCATACAGTGTTTGTGTGTAGGGGTGCATGCATGACAGTAGGCACGCGCGCTACCTTTATAGTATTTCCCGCTTTTACTGGGGAAGTGTTTATAACTGTGGGAACAGTGCTTGTGTGTAGTGGTGCATACATGACAATAGGCACACAATCTACACTTATGGGGCGTCCAGCTGGAGCTGGGGAAGTATTCGGCACTGTTTGGACAGTATTGATATGTGGGAATGCGCACTTTAGTGTGGACACATGACCCTTTAGTGACACAAGCAGAAAATGAATCTTTTTGTGTTTTTTGTGTGTCGCCGTTAAAACGGCGTTTGATTGCAGGTGAGCAAGTTCTGTGACTGGCCCATTGACTGCTGTACAGACATTTCCAGCTGCCTGTAAGGGGACTGGGTAATGTTTTACACGTTTTGGAGAGAGTGGTCCGGCTTTTGCGAGACACGCACTCTCTCTTTTTCTTCCTATGGCTAGGAAGACTTAAGAGGCTCCGGGTTCAGCACGATCTTGGGCTGAGGTCCCCGTCGCTCAGGCGACTGCTTTCGGTTAGCGGAATGCGAGCGGCGTCAAGTGTCTGTTTCAGGTCTGTTTTTTGGCTGGGAGACGGGAGGCGCCGCTCTGGCTCGCTGCTGCTGCTGAGGCGGTCTCTGGCGGCTCTGTGACGAGCTGGAGCGCTTGGGCAGGAAGTGACGCATAGCCTGCGAATCCTTCCGAGCTTCAGTGAAGCGTTCCGCGAACTCTCTTACCGCCGGTCCGAACAGGCCGCTTGGAGTGATAGGCGCGTCAAGGAATGGCGCCTTATCCGCGTCCTTCATCTCCGTTAGCGTCAGCCACAGATGGCACTCAAGGACAGTCAGGTTAGCCATGGCCCGGCCGATGGATTGGGCGGTGGCCTTTGTGGCTCGCAGGGCTACATCAGTGGCGCTGCACAGGTCCTTGAAAGCCTCAGGTTCAGGTCCAGACTCGTCCATCTGACGCAGCTTGGCCGACGGCGGCGTATGCGCGACCAGCGAGAGCTGAGGTAGATCGGCAGGGCCTCGAGGGATGAGAAGCTTTGGCTTTCCATCCAGCGGTGGAGGGTGGGCACAGATGGTTGGCCACAGCCTCCTCGAGGGGCAGCGTTCCCTCGTAGCCTCTTTCTCTCGTGCCGTCTACCGAGGAGAGCGAGGAAGAGAAAGAAGGCTTCAGGCGAGCAGAGTGCGGGGCTTTCCACGACTTTGTGAGTTCGTCGTGAACTTCGGGAAGAAAGGGAGGGTCTCTGTCGAGGGCCTGCCGGCGCCCTGTAGGAACCACTCGTCCAGCCGGCTGCGGGCGGGTTCTTCCGGAGAAGACCAGTCGAGCCCGAGGTCTTCCACGGCTTTAGATAGGATGCGGACGATCTCCGAGTCCATGCTGGTGCCCGTGCTCACGTCCACTAATGTCGACGGCGCGGGGTCAAAGGCCGAGCCCGACCAGTGGTCGGATGCAGCTTCAATGGAAAGGCTGTCATCCTTTTCACCGTCGTCCCCTGACGCGCCGAATGAGACGAGACCCACCGCTCTGTTGGAGGGGTGCTGGTCCGCCTGCGTGAAATGGACTGGCGGCGGGAGTTCTCGGGTAGTGGTGAAGCACGCGGGATTGGCTCGGCGTGACGTCACTGAATTCGCGTGCTCTGGCGGCCTCTGTGAGCGGCGCTTTTCTTCGCTGCTCGAACAGAGGGACGGCAGCACGGTGGTAGCAGGCTCGCTCAGCGCAGGCGGCGGCGAGCGCGCAGCTCGGTGAGGCCCAGGGAGACACATTCGGGGCATCCGCCTCGAGTGAGAGCAGCTTCTGCGTGGTCGGGTCCCAGGCAGCGAGGGCAGATAATGTGACGGTCCCCGTCAGGAAGAAGGCCTCTGCACGAGGCGCAGGTGGAAGGCATTTGGAACAACGCCTCGAAATTGCTCTTTTACTAAAATACAAAAGCGTCGCAGAGGCGAACACTTAGCAGAAGGCTTTGAAGGCGGCTGAAGGCACCAGCGTCCTCTTAGCAGTCCTGCTGTAGGCTTGTCGACGGCGGGCGAAAAGACTTCAATAATCCGGAGGATCCAGCGAAGAGAAGGTCTTTGCTGAAGGAGATTAAATCTAAAGAACTCTCATGACGGGGCACCTAATATTTAGCCTTAGCCACGCCAATCTTGGCAGGCTCTGAGCGCGCGGGCGTGAAGCGCGCTCATTGGTCGCAGCGTTCAGAGTCGCCCCGTCATTGCTGTCTGCTGTGCAGCTGCAATGCGTTTTACATAAAGACTTCAATATTTCTCGAGAAACTGAGTTTTCCCATTGCGTAAGCTACTTACGCAATAGGAGAGACCTCTCGAGAGGGAACTCTTTTTTTCTGCTGGCCAGTCAATATTTAATTTATCAACAGCACGAGTTATCACCTCAATAAGCTCCTCATATGCTGGGGAGAGGGATGGCGAATCCTCTCCCCTTATTGTATTAGTGTTTGTGTCACTCTCAACAATGCTCAGTAACTCCGCCTCCGCAGCGCGGGCTTCCGACACCGGCAAGAGAGCAATGGATCCCTCGGGTAAAGGAGGAGATAAGGCAAAGCCCGTCTCCAACCCCGCCGAGAGATCCATTTGCGAACCCCATGTGAGCCTTCTCCGAGCTGCCTCGGCAGCCGCGGGTCCAGAACCCTGAGGTTCGCGAGCCTGTCCATCATCCTCAAATGCGGACAGACGGGAGCGGAGCATGCGGAGCGCCAGACGCTCACAATGCTTACAGTCAGTCCCCTCGAGGGCTGACATTGCATGCTCCACTCCCAAACAAACTACACCAAGCTCATGTGTATCTCCACCCGTGATATAACGAGTGCAAGGAGAAGCACAGGCTTTAAATAGTTGTTTCGCCATGATATCCAATATAATGAGAGACAGACAACAATAAATATGACAGACAGTTTTGACACAGAGCGCTTTGCTGAGGCACAAAAGCTAACGCGAGTAACGCACCGGATGTGCTTATATCCTTTCCTGGTCATGACGTCACCCGCCCGTGGCGTTCATTCATTCCATTGACTAGTTGACATACGTGCTTCAGGGGTAAACACGCAAAGGCGTTCCCAAAGCGTCATCGACGCATCGCGAGTTACCTCATAAGGGAACAGATTATGTATTACGTCATTGAGTTGATAGATGTCAGCTGGTTCCAACAGCCACTCACAATCATACATACACCTACTGTATGCCTTCAAACCGAGCATTTGCATTTGGAACAAGAATTGAGGGTGTTCAGAAAGTAATGAAATGTAGGTTGGGTGGGATAATTGGCCCCTGTATGTAATTTAGTTTTGTACTATGCTTGCATAATGTCATCTTAGTGGATAGTTCCTCCCAAAATTGAAATTTAGTCCACTCCATGCCCCCTCCCCACATAAAACTAAAGAGAATGGGGCTGTCAAACTCCAAAAGTAGAGTAAAAGTACCAGAGAAGTATTCCATATGACAATGGCCTCATCCACTCTCTTCTCATTTGAAATAGTTGCAAATTATTGGAAATTTCAAAGTCTTCAAAGTTAATAAATTAAAATCAATTAATCTTTCACAATTAATTATAATAAACTTTAAGTGGTCAACAGCTTGAAAACTCATTTTTTATTTTTATTCAATCAAAGCTTTATTTATAGACCATTTGAAGGACTATTTGTTGGTTTAAGGAAGTGATTTCGTCCCCTGAACATTTCTGGCTAGTTGCAATGGGAGGTGCTTCAATCATAGTGACTTTAACACGATTAGATTAATAACGTTAATACGTTTGTAATAGAATGTAATTATTGAAAAGTGTACCATGTTGTTTGTTGGCTGAATGCTCCCTGGATGCCTGGAAATAGCAGAAATAAAGTTAGAGTTTACAAAAACAACCACAAATGGATGCATGAACCACGGCAGTGAAGCAACACGGCTGGGTGGATACGCACAGTCCTAACAACTAGTGATGGGAAGTCTGATTCTTTTCTGTGAACCAGTTCTTTCAGACTGTTCGTTTCAAAGAACTGGTTCAAAAACCAATTCATCAGTTAATTTATGTCATCACATAATGACGTCACTATATATATAATGCTAATACGCTAACGGTGTAGAATACAGGCACAAACACATTCAATAAAGCCATATGTAAGGGCATATTGCTGATTATAACATTTTATTTAATTAAGTTATAATAATAAGGGTGTTTATTGTCATCTGTGTTTCATTCAGGGATCTTACAATACATTGTACATTCAAGTTTTGCAGCTAAAGCACCCAGTACAGACACTGATATACAAACGTGGATGTTCTACATGTTTAAAGCATAAAAAGTGATTAAACTAGTGTAACAAAGGAGGACACTGGGAGCTGGATTCTTCAAACACAGGTAGGGAACTTTTAATTAACCACTTCTCTGGTTTACAGCTTCACAATAGATCATCAGCTTCATAATATCTCATCAGCTTCACAATACCATATCAGCTTCACAGTAAGGCTCTCGACCCAGTCTCTTTCTCTCGATCTGGCGCTGGCGTGGTGCGTTTATGCCGCTCTCCCCAATATCACTACAATTAGAGACAGGTGTAAGTCATAATTTGGCTCAGGTGTATGCACCCTTACCATACTCTCTCCCAATGGACACTCAACCACGCCCCCGCTGCCACAACTAGCCTTAATCAACTCACCCTTTTTTACAGAAACCATGATCCAGCTCATCACAACTTCAGATATAATCTGCATGCACAATACTCAATAGTAAAATTTGTTTACATCTCTTGACTGTAACGTTTCAAGTCCTTGGTTCACGCATGCTCATCAGCTGCTCACTGATGTTCAACAGAGGTGATTCTCAGTTCAGTGTACTGCTGACTCGAGAGCTGTTGTCCTCGGATCAGTGTACTATTGACTCGAGAACTGCTGTGAACAATTTGAAGTACTGCTGATGCGAGAGCTTCTTTCCTCAGATCAGTGTACTGTTGACTGGAGAACTGCTGCGAAAGACTCCATGTACTGCTGACGCGAGAGCTGCTGTCCTCGAATCAGTGTACTTTGGACTCAGGAACTGCTGCAAACAACTCAATGTACTGCTGATGCGAGAGTTGCTGTCCTCAGATCCGTGTACTGTTAACATTAAGGAGCCAAATGGCTATTTTTAGTCGCCAAATCACAGAATTGCTCGATTTAGATTGCTGTTCAGAAACAAGGTAGAAAGCAGAAGAAAGGAAGACTGCTGAAAACCTATTAATAGGAGGTTTAATAAACAGTATACAGGTCAGTATATAGTTGAGAAGATAAGTTTGCATTCCATTTTGTCTCATAAATGTTCACACCCTTTTAATAATTTATACAAAATAAGAGATAAAAGATTGAATTTTTTAGTACTGCTCTTCACAATCTACATTAAAGATATTTACATAAATTATAGTATGCAAATATTTTGTTTGCACCTTGTGTAATAGTTGTGTACAAGTCCCTCAATTGTCCTAATTGTCAAAAGCTTGATTTTATGTATACACCGATGAGCACACATAATGTATACACATTATAACCACCTGTCTAATATTGTGTAGGTCAGAATAGCATTCTGAGATAATATTCTTCTCAGAGTGATATTCTTCTTCATCATTCCAATGTAGATGAGAGGCATAAATGTAGCTAAATCAATGTGTTCTCAAAAGAAAAAATAAAGTTGACGTGGCCTATGGAATCAGGTGCAAGTTTTCTAAAAGCACATAAATGCTTTGTTTGTGGAACAGACTGAAATCTAACTTATTATTCTCTGACAATCACTGAAACATTTTATGGTCCTTTGTCATCTTTGTCTTAAAGTATACTTTGGATTTTGACAGCAGTAGTTCTTCTTACAGTAACATCCATTGGATGCAAAAAATCAGCTTGGACATTCTGCTAAACATCTTGATTTATGTGCCAAATAAAAAAATCATGCAGGCTTTGAGTGTCATGAGAGAATTTTAATATTTGTGTGGACTATCTTTATTTCCTTTAGATGAGACTCTAAAATGCAGAATGTTTTTAAAACCTTCGAGATTTTGTAGAGTGAGTGACTGATTCTTTCCTGTGATAAGAGTCTATGCTCCAGAGATGAATTGGAATTCAGTGTAAATCTAGCTGGATATTTTTCTTTACTCTGTGAGCTAGTCGTAGTTCATAGAAGTAGGCACTGTGCTATTAACAACATCCACAGGTGAGCATGCCTGATCTTTTGCATACATACACTCCTGTGTGTGTATTGGGTAGAGTTTCAAGAAGAAGGGGGGAGAGAGCTGTCATTCTTAATCAGCCCAGACTGTCTCAGTGTGTCTCTTACATGCAACTGTCTGACTAAATATAGCACTGATGTGACAAGCTATTCCCTTAATCTTACATTTCTATGGAAACCCATCGAAATCACACGGTACAAAAAGCACATATTGAAAACAACATAGTCGCGGCAGGCGAAGATTTGCCAAAATAAAACCCTGAGCACATTTCCAACCCCCCAGGTACATGAAAAAGCTATTTGATGAAGAATACACCCTGGTTATGTACTGTCTATTATAAGTAACATATTCTAGTCAGGATTATAAAATTCCCTTGTAAACATTTCTGCAGGTTTAATCCACATCTACTATGTATAATGAGAATCTATGCATAATGGCTGTTATCAGATTGACAGTGAGGGGAAATGTGTAATACACACATATTGATTTTCTATCTTTGTGGGGACTTTCCATTGACTTCTGTTGTTATTTTACTGTGCTAGTGACAATTTCTGTCTCCTAACCCCTACCCCTAAACCTGACCTGCACAGAAATCTGTTTGCATTTTAGATTTTGTTAAGACACTATTTAGTATGCTTGGTAACCTATTTTGCTGTGGAACTTTGGCAGATCCGCACAAGCTGAAGTTTTACTATCCATGTGTTCACCAGATTGTAGGCATAACCTGACCCACACACACCTTTCCACAATCAACCAAACACTATTTGCAATGGTGACAATTTTTAATTACAAGGGAGCTTTAGAGTATCTCTTGTTTGTCCTGAGAAGGATGAGGGACTATTTATGCACCAGAAAGACTAACCTCCCACAAGTCCAAACAGCTTAATGGGGTCACAGTGTTTTATCAAAATAAGTTATTTTGTTAAAGGAACAGCATTTCAATTTATAGAGAGCATTAGTGAAGAGCCATAGTCAGCATTTCTCTAACATCCTCCTACAACTGTAATGGGCAATAACTCACTTGTTTAAGCCTTTTGCACTTTTTATGTCTTCAGCAAGATTTGTTTTTATCAGGACTAACTGAGAGAGGTTAAAATTAATGTTTCTCTGTGTGTAAGGTTTTACGCAGAAAATTGTTTAATAACCATACAAATTAATGTTTATAAGGAAATCTTGATAGTTAGTTTTAGGGCTGGGGGTAGAAAATATAATTAGCTAAGTATAAAATAACCCAATGGAAATTCCCCACCGTGTGTGTGTGTGTGTGTGTGTGTGTGTGTGTGTGTGTGTGTGTGCTTATATAGGTACCAATTCTGCAGGCATGAAGGAACAGCATTCTGAATTCAACAGAAACCAACACATACTGAGATCTCTTTAGGTGTGGAATTGTTAAAATCATGAAAAATAATGACAGCCTGGGGGTTCTCAGCAACTTTACCAAAGTTGGTTACCATGCACAAATTAAAATATTAGACTCAATCATGCTATGCTCATTCGCTACATGTACAACTTACCCCCTTATCAAACTGAAGTTGTCCATTTGGGTTTATTTCATCAAAATACCTCCAGGGCAGCAGAGGCACTATGGGACATTCTGATAGCAAGATGTATGTCAGATTAATGTGCCACATATTAAAACTCAGTCCAAGTTCAGTTATAGAGGTTCTAACTGGCAGAAACATATCTAGTCCACTCATTAGAGGACATTTTCTGTACCCACTGTATGGATTGGAATCACAAGTAATTTAGGGGGCTTTCACACTAGCACTTTTGGTGCGCACCCCGGTTCGAATGATGTCAGAGTTCGGTTCGTTTGGATGATGTGAACGCTGTCTTCCGAACTCGGGTGCGCACCCGCGAACCGTACTCGAGTCCGCTTAAAAAGGTGGTCTGGGGTACGGTTCATGTGAACTCCAGTACGGTTCGCTGCTGATATGAACGCAATTGAACCAAACCGCAGAAGTGAACCACTATTGATGACGTATAATGTGGTCGTCAGTCTCACACGCGTCACTTTCAAAATGAGCGGAAAGGGTTTACTTTCGTGCGCGTGCGTGTGTGTGTGTGTGTGTATACACTTACCTTGACGAAAAGCGGGATTGACGCACACGCACTGCAAGCAGAGAGATGATTTCTGCTTGCCTTCGCAAAAATTGTCTTCGGCGGACTGCCCGCTGTCTTTTGAACGATTTCAGTATTTTTGCGGCAGACAGACGCAAGTGTGTTTCTGTATCTTGATGTTGAAAACAAAACCAAAGGTTAAAAAAAAGAAGAACAAATGTGAACCGAGCAAGTGTATTCATTGAATTTTGACGCCTTTTCATTTCGCGGTTATCAAGCAACACGATTACGCACCAGCTGCAGCTTGATGACACAAGCGTACCGCGGTTCGGATACAAATATATAATGTGAACACAGTCCATCGGGGGCAGGGGGGAGGGGGGAGCAATCGAACTCTGGTTCGGAACAGGCAATCGAACCAAGTGTGAAAGCCCCCTTAATGATTTTTGGTTCATATTCAGATTTGAATCTAAATTGCCCCATATATGTGAGTGAGAGTGTGAGTGGGTTGCGTCAGGAAGGATCACGGATGTTCTGCTGTGGCAACCCCTAACGGGAGCAGCTGAAAGATGAAGAAGAAGAAGTTCTGATTCAGATTCCACTTTACGACTCTGGTTCCTTTATGATTTCATGACAATTCTTTTTGTGTTCCACCCAGGTATTCCTACATACTAAACAAACAAACAAACTATATTTTGTAACAAATTTTAATATCAAATGAAAAGTGGTAGCTGGTGCTTTTCAAAAGTAGGAAACACAGTCTGCAATGTTGATCCCAAAAGTTAATCAAATGGTGCAATTTCTTAAAACAAATTATAACTGTTTTGCCACAAAAAAAAAAAAAAAAAAAAAACATAGGCAAAACATCTTTCATTTATGAAAGCTAAAATAAATTTTTAGTCAGATTGAAAATAACTGCTTGTGTACATCCGAGCCGACAGTGTTGCTTTTACATTAAAATACGCTGTTAATTACTAAAACAAATTAAGTCATTACCCTTTCTTAATTTAATTTGAAAGTTTTTACATATAATTTAATTTTGTTCATTGAACCAACATAATTTAATTAAACTGGGTCAAATCAATGTACTAAAGTAGTTATAACTCAACTTCATTAGGTTAGTCAAACTACATTTTCTTATGTTGGTCCAACTTTATTTATTTTATTAATCATTAGAATATGCCAGGTGAACAATTGTAAGGACAGTGAAACTGTGAATTTGATAGCAACAGATAAAAATGTATACCTTGAATGCACTGTGATTTAATTTGGATAAAAGCATCTGCCAAATACATAAACGTAAGTGCTTATGAAGCTAAGCAGCACTGAAATCAAACATCTTTTGAATGTGAAACTCCATCCTCAATCTAAGCACAAGCGCCAGTCTTCACCACAATGGTAACCCCCAAAACTCCAGCCTGACAGACACTCTTTTTAATCTATTAAGAATCTCTTCCTATTCTCATTTTGCACAATAATAAATAAATAAATAAATAAAATATTAGAAATAAAAATAACACTTTATTTCAAAATGTGTTCACCACATGTATTCCAAATCATAGCTGTTTAGGGGTAAGTCCCATGCCCGGTTTCATCAATGCTAAAAAAGTATTTATGTAGTCCCAACTCAAATAGATTAAGTAAACTTAAATTTGTAATATTGCATTGGATTGAATGAAATTTTAAAGTTGTGACAAAATCTACAATTGGATTGCTTTAGTTCACTTTAAACTGAACAACCTGCAAAAATATTTTTTTTGAGTGATCAGTTTCAATTATTGGGCGCACGTTTCTCCAGCATTGATTTCAATTATTGGGCGCACGCTTCTCCAGCATTGATTTCAATTATTGGGCGCACGCTTCTCCAGCATTGATTTTAATGTTACAGGGATCTGCCATTGGCTCCTAATGAAGCAATAGTGCTGAATGGACTGTACATCCACTAACTTCTATGGACATTTTCTATAGAAGGAAAAAATCTGAAATTTGATTGAATGGGGTTGAAGTGCTGGGGTTCCTTAAAATAAAACTTTAGAAACTTGGAGGAGGCAGCACTGGGCACGGGATGTTCATCCAAGGCCTCTGGGTACAAAACCTTTCAGGTCGCAAGGATGTTGCTGCTTCTTGCCTTGCCAAATTGAGAAACATCACTGATAATAGTAGAGGTCTTAATATTAGTATAACAACTTTTATCCTCTAGGGATTTTTTTTTTTTTTTTATCTGTAATATTACAGCATCCTTCTATTGTAAGGCTATGATCTGACATATTAGACCCTTAGACATTAGTCACTTAAGAGCAGATTTACTCTTGACACTTCAAAATAGATTTTTATAAAACAATGAATTTAAATCAGAATTGGCAGAAGAATGTGTTTTTAAATGGTGATTGTTGTCCAGATGAAGGAATTAGGAGTTAATCTGAGATTATGTTTTTGTTTGTGTGTTTAACAGGGCAGCTAGGGGCAGGTGATGTACAGCCATTAACCATCTGTGTCCTCAATGTCAGGTTATTCTGGTTCTCTTCCTCCAAGCCAGAGAGAGATATAGCATTAGAGGCTTTAAAATACTGGAAATTGTGGTTTTGGTTCATGGGTTCATCAAAACACCTCACCTAAAACCACATTCTCTCTTTCTTTCTGTCAGACAGAGAGAGATAATGAGTCATGGTGCATACTTAAAAACAGTGGTGCTCAACTGGTTTTGCTTCGTAACTCAGATTTTACTCCCAACACTGTACCAGAATTGTTTATTGTACAGAAGTAATCAAAAATGTCCTTAAAGGGATAGTTCACCCCAAAATGAAATTTATCTCATCATTTACTCACCCTCATGCCATCCCGGATATGTGACTTTCTATCTTCAGCAGAACACAATAATATCTCAGAATAACACTGTGTAGGTCCATACAAACCAAGTGAATGGTGGCCAGAATTTGAAGCTCCATAAAGCACATAAAGGTAGTATAAATATAATCCATATCACTCCAGTGTTTAAATCAAGTCATTTTTACTATAAATCTCCACTTTAACCTTTATATTCTTTTTTACCTGTTTTTTGGCAATTCGCATTCTTCGTGCATAACGCCACCTTCTGATTGGGCTGGTCAAAGATTTAATAAAAAAAAAAATGTTAAATAATGATCGGTTTCTTACCCACACCTATCATAGTGCTTCATATGATATGGATTTAACCACTTGAGTCTTATGGATTAATTTTATGCTGACTTTATGTGATTTTGGAAGATAAAAATGTCTGGCCACCATTCACTTGCATTGTATGGACATACAAATGAGCTATTCTTCAAAATATATTTTTTGTAAAATAAAGTAATTAGGGTGAATAAACGATGAGCGAACTATCCCTTTAAATCAAACATTTATTGATTGTATTGAATTTCTTTTGTATATTTGTGGTTTTGTGTTCTTGGCCAATAATTCACTGCACAAAAGCACATTGTGTTCAGTACAGGCTACGTCTATCCTCGCCGCAAGTAAAGCCATATTTAACATAGTCTGGGTCATATTGTCTTTCACCTTGCATAGTTTTGTTCATGATTTTTGAGGATGAGGGAATGTCATGGCACCTGTCTAATTTGACCAGCTTACAGAGGAATTTTTCCAGTGGTTTAGTCCACATTGCCTTATTGTTGTGAATTACCCTAATGCAGTACAAAAGATCAATGAGATCAAACAGAGAAGCTGAAAGCCAGACAGCATTTTTATTTAGAAATCCCAAGTTCATTTTACTGCAGTTAATTGGAACTGAATAGGCTGATCAGTGAATTGATGAATAGCTGTGATTGATTCCTCCATGTTGCTTTGGGAGGGATTTACAACATGGACTAATATGTACAAGCCTCTTTACTAAAGCAAAATCAATATTTACAGATAATTAAGTACTTGGGCTGACTGCATCTGCTCATTTGGCAGGTGGAGCCCAACATAAATAGGTGTCCTCTTTCCTCGGTTTCCATGCCAATGGGACCTTAAAACTCTGTGCATTTCTAGAGGTCATTTCCTGGTCACACAAAACGTCAGACCTCGCAAGTTACATCATTCTACCCTGAGAGGATGAAGACATGTCATTGCGTCATGTGATACCCATGTCATTCTGCACATCTACAACAACCATACATTACTGTACATGACCCCAGTGGAAGATGCAATACTATGGTTTTGTTTTGACTTAAAATGAAAAGCCATCATCGGCTGGATCATGCAAATTGTACAGAGGTGAGATGCATTGTCTATGAGGGAATGTGTTTAAAGCTAACATCCACACACGAGATGAGGTCAGTGAAAGCAGTTGTGATCCTGTTGTGTAAATGTTTTTAACATGACTCAGTTTGTCTCTAAAGGAGCTGGTGCTAATCTGAGAAATAGATATATGTAACCCCCCCCCCCACACACACCCTTGTGCTTAAGTTTGACTTGTCACATTAGTATTCATATATTCCAAGACATTTTGGATTACCATTTGAATAGATTAATATTCTTGGGGATATTCAGGCATGTACTCCAGGAGGCTTTTAGTAAGCCTTCAGTTCATCAGAACAGCACAATTATATATATATATATATATATATATATATATATATATATATATATATGAATATACTTAAATTATATGAAATATGATATATTGTATATGGCTACAATATAATATACAGGTATATACTGCACATACATATTTACAATTTTATAATTTGTTTATGACATATTCTAAAATGTAAAAAAAACATGCATAAACATATGCAACATGTCGTATGATTTCTGAATGGATGCCCTTGGCAACACACCATTCTCATTTAAATCAATAGATTTTGAATACAAACACTATGGGATTACACATTTAACCTGGGTTTGGACTGGAAAAAAAAAAAAATTACAATGCAGAAAAAAACAATGCTGTACATTTGGTTGACCTTTTTACTATTTTCTTTTGAAATCTGTGGTACAGTTGGATTTAATAGCTCCCTCTTTCTAAGTTCTTACATATTGAAGGATGCCCTTCAATAGAAAACATTGAACGCCCGTTTCACACATGATCTATTTGCAGTACATCTGCAGTACGTATGCAGTGCACACGCGGTGTGTAAGCAGCACACGCTTGATTGTTCTTTCACATAAGATGCGTTTTCACCATTATTGTGATTTTAAACTTTTAAACTTGGTACTTCTCTTAGGTGAAAAGGTGGTAGTATCACAAATGTTTTAAATTAAAACTCCATCCACAAAAACAGCCAAGGAAACTGCCTCCCATGCCTTTTCTTTTTAATTTAAATCTTTATACAAGAAATCTTGCAGGTCATAGAGAACTTTGTTTTTCCACCTCCACAATGAGACGAGTGTCATCCATGATGTCTTGTTTTTCACCGGCCTGTCACATGATTGCCTCTTTCTGCTGAGATGTGAGTGTCTCCCCTCCCACACACACAGTTTAACATGCTGTGTAGTGTATTTCACATGAAAAAAATCTTTAGATATATTTGTTATTTTTGCAACTCCGGGAGTGTTTTGGTTTTCTTTGCTTTGCCCAGGGCTGAAAGTCATATGGTGACTGAAACACAGTAGACTTTAATTATATGCATTTATGGTGAAATTGCTAAATGTTCGTGTCAATCTATGTTCATTTTGACCACGAGCAATGCACTATCACTTTAATTCAGCGTGTGCAGCACAGCAAATGTAGATGGTGCAGAAACTATCGCTGCACTGCTGCTTCTGCACTGCTCCTGCAACGCATTGCTGTGCTGTATCCGTGTGCGGTCTGAATACATGTTAACATGGGCATTGAAAAAAATATGTACTGCATACGTAATTGTGGACGTAGTGGCATCTGGGCAGAGTGAGGCCGAGAAGATAAGTGGCGAATGACGCAAATGACTTGTGTTCCAGAGAGGGGAGGCGGGAGTATTTAAGGAGAAGAGACCGTGGCAGAAGGGAGAGAGATATATGAAGCTTGTACACCTGTTTTTAGGATTTGACACAGCTGGCTGTGTTTTTGTTTCTTTGTACGCTGAAAAGTGTCATTACATTTCTATATGTTTTTGGAGGAAGCTGGGACCGGCTTGACCAACACAAAGACATTTAATGACACTTTTCAGCGTACAAAGAAACAAAAACATGCACTGCTTTTCAGCCAGCTCCGTCAAATCATAAAAACACAAAGACAAACGTCGTACATCTCTCTGCCGCTCTGCCCAGTTGCCACTCGGATCTGCCCTGCTCACCACAATACTGCATACGGATCATGTGTGAAACGGGCGTAAGTGGTGGATTCTCCCAAAGGGCGATTTTACAACAGAAATGACATTTGGTAAGGAGTCTCATTTTACATATCTTACTCTGCTAATATAAATTCAAAAATTCTTCAGTACAATTTGTATAGGTATAGGTTACCCATACACACAATATACAATAATTTAAATAAAATCTCAAAGTGATATATATATATATATAATTTAGGAGACAGTAAAATTAGTATTGTTTTGTTTGATCCCAACATTTCTCTCTAATATTTAATTTGGCCTGCATTGCAACGTTGCATATATATATATATATATATTGCAAAAATATAAGATTTCTTTTGATTGAAAAAATATGCAGCTGAATTAATTTTTCTTTAATCTCTAATACAGAGTAATTTTAGAGATGTAGGGATCAAGGCTTTTTTATTATAATTTTTTATTTTATTTTTATTTTTTATCAAAACCAGATTGTAATATAAGATGCATTGTCTTTTTATGAGTAGTCTTCAACATCTTATTCTGCTGCTTACATTAGCTCTAATAACAGTCCTTCCAGTTTAATGTGATCTCCTTCATTCTCTGAATGAGAATGAATCTGCATATGAACCATATTTTTTCAAAGCCAGCAGATTGTGCTCACTGATTACTACAATACATGTCTCTCAAAGGGGTTAGAGATTTAATTCTAATCCTGAGTTATGCTGTGTACAGCACTATTTTGCTGTCATATAGTACGCATGACTTGTAGACGTCTACTGCAGTAAGTTTTTGCTCTTTGTGGTTTCATGCTTTGTTAAAAGACCAGCATTGCTGGTCACCTGTATACAATAAATTGTGTTTTTGATGTTGGTTACCAGCATGGGATTCTGGTGCGCAGGTGTCCCAACCAGGTTTCTAAACTAGCTTAAATGGCAAGTCTCCCTTGGACCAGCTTTACAAAAATGTGATATATGGTAATACATGTAAAACACACACATGATGCAGCTATCCTTATGAGGACTCTCCATAGACATAATGATTTTTCTGCTTAATTTCTGCATTTCTAAATTTTCCAAAAAACATTGTTTAGTATGTTTTGTTTTTAAGCGATTTGAATTATGGGGACACTAGAAATGTCCTCAAAACACATTTATAGCACAATACCCTTGTGATTACCAGTTTGTAACCTAAAAAATGTCCTCGTAAACCACATAAACATGCCCACACCCACCCACCCACACAAACACAAACACACACACACATGTAACATACAATCACTGAGCACTTTATTAGTAACACTATGGTCCTAATAAAGTGCCTGACATGGTCTTCTGTTGCTGTTGTTGCCCAGCTGTCTCAAGTTTATTCTGAGATGCTATTCTGCTCACTACATATGTAAAGAGGGGTTACCTGAGTTACCACAGCCTTTCTGTCAGCTCAAACTAGTCTGGCTTTTCTCTTCAACAAGGTGTTTCTGTCTGCAGAACTACCGCTCACTGGATTTTTTGGCACCATTCTGAGTAAATTCTAGAGACTGTTGTGCGTGAAAATCCCAGGAGATCGGCAGCTACAGAAACACTCAAACCATCCCATCTGGCACCAGCAATCATGTCACAGTCCAAATCACTGAGATCAAATTTTTTCCCCATTCTGATGGTTGATGTGAACATTAACTGAAGATCCTGACCCGTATCTGCATGATTTTATGCACTGCTGCCACATGATTGGCTGATTAGATAATTGCATGGATGATTGTTGGTGCCAGACGTGCTGGTTTGAGTATTTCTGTAACTGCCGATCTCCTGGGATTTTCACGCACAACAGTCTCTAGAATCTACTCAGAATGGTGCCAAAAACAAAAAACATCCAGTGAGAGGCAGTTCTGTGGATGGAATGCCTTATTGATGAGAGATGTCTACAGAGAAAGGCCAGAATGGTTTGAACTGGCAAAGTCTATGGTAACTCAGATAACCCCTCTGTACAATTGTAGTGAGAAGAATAGCATCTCAGAATGGTATTCTGAGATGCCAGGGGGACCTACACAATGTTAGGCAGTTGATTTTAATTTTGTGGCTGATCTGTGTATTCTTACATTGTTACGTACCTCTCGATTGTTAGTATCTGTAGTATTATGTAGATAATGTAGATACAGTATATTGAACCAGCTATGCTATCGCTAACCAGCATAAACCAGTAAATGGAAATGAATGCTGGTCTAAGCAGGTATTTTCAGCAGGATTTACTAATTTAGCTCCATTAACACTGAAAAGAAAGGGCATTTGTGGGACAAAATCCACCTGTGTAATTTCACAACCCTCTGGAGTGTGTCAAAAGAGGGTCAATTGTATATGCTAGCTAAATTGTGCATAATAGTGGGACACTAACTAAATTGTAGAGTGGTCAAACTATTCTGAGATCAATTGGGACAAATGTCTCTGTAGGACCACCTTGAATGTTCCTTCAACACCCCTTTATATCCCTAACCCATGTGGGTTCAAAGGCAAAGCTTGTTCCCCCGCCCTAACTGTTCATCCTTCTGTGCGGTCACCCCTACTGTGTAGGAAGCCTAGATGCTGTGTTTTATATTGAGTTCACATATTGTATTTGTAAGGAAATTACCACCCCGTTTCCTTGGTTCATCTAATGAACCAAGGAATCTAATCCACTTCCTTTGCATTAATAGCTTTTTATGTTTTTTTTTTGAACGGGTCCTTAAAAGTTATGAGGAAATAACACTTAAATATTGAGATTTAAGGGAAGCTTGTGTGAGGATGACAGTAGCAGGCAAAGGGGTAATTGTATAAAAAAAAACATGTTAAAGGAGGATTACAATTTCCTTTATGGGATATGGGACAACACTTGTTAGTGATTTGGTTGACTGAGCAACAATCCACGATGGGGAGGCGTATGTTTAATTAAGGCATCGCATGATTGCAAATTACAGCACCATCAGACATCAGCATTGATGGACAGCCCTCAGTGTTTGAGTGAGTGGGGGAGGGGACAGGCGTTCAAGGGAGACAGAGAGACAGAGAGAGAGAGAGAGAGGGAGCATTTAAGAGTGTAAACGGGAGGGTAAAAGACACATAAAGAGAGAAGAGAGAGAATAAGAGCAGAAGAGTATGAGCAAGAGAAGTGGGGATAGATGGTGGGAGGATCAGTGCATCGAGCAGGTGTGGTGACTAACTTGAAGAGCAGATCACCAGTGCTTGGGTCTCTGCTGACACAACCGGAGAGGTGATCCTGCATCTGTCTACGCACAGTGAGTAATCACACTTTATCTGTTTACAGGAATATAAAGTGTGACAGTTGTACATAGGCATTTGGTGTGCTGGATTAGCAAGTTGGCAGGACACCCAGAGCAGCTGGCAGGTGTGCAGTAGATAAGTGGTGTCTTGTAGAATGGTGCTTTTTAAAGATAAGCAGATTGCTGATGAGACAAGCTTCACTTAGATTCATTAACAAATACTGTAGAAAGATACGGGGTGATTTTCTAGAGCAGCCCCCACAATTCCACTGGAGTGAAACCGAGATAAGTGGGTCTGTGCGCAAGTACAGAGATTTGGTCATAGCTCATTGTTCGCAATTAACCTCTTAAGGGGTT
Organism: Xyrauchen texanus; assembly: GCF_025860055.1. NCBI lineage: Eukaryota > Metazoa > Chordata > Actinopteri > Cypriniformes > Catostomidae > Xyrauchen > Xyrauchen texanus. The sequence continues at coordinate 22,949,786 of NC_068300.1, forward strand.
TACCAACCAGTCTATTTGGTGGTGCTACAATCCTTAGTGTCATGGGACTCAGGAATTGACCTATGAGCTTTTAGCACTTTTTACTTTTATTTTATTAACGGGATAGTTCATGCAAAAAGCTAAATTCTGTCATTATTCTCCTTCATGTTGTTACAAGCATATATGACTTTCTTCCATGGAACACAACAGGAGATAGAAAGTAGGCTTGGGATTGATGCTGTTTTCATGTATCGATAATCAGAAGATTCTTCAGATGATTATCAATAACATCAGGATTTTTTTTAAGATATCAATAGGGCTGCTCGTTGTCTTTGTCTTTTCAAACATATTTGTCAACACAACCTTGGTAAAGTGTGAGTGGCAGGGTTAATTAAAGTGATTTGTGCATCGGATGCATCTGGCGGACGACATAGCGCATTCTAAAAATTGTAACAATTATTTTCTATGAGGGTACGTACACACACCAAGGTACGCTCACGATCTCCGGAGGCAGTTTAAAATTCTGCTGCGCCACGGAGCTCAACTCACATAGTTTTCCATTAAATTACACACATATCATTATCAAATGACATTGATTATTTACTCTAGTCATTACTGGATAATATAATGTGAATAAGTATCTTTCATAGAGCCTGCACAATGTATTTTCAGTTACGTCTTTTTTGGGTTTGACAGGTTGATAAAAGACCTATTCAATGCTTCATATAGGGAAATTGCATAATAAATGTTGCCATTTCTAATCATTCAGTTGTCACAGTTACACCACTTTCATACACTAATCTGCAAACTCATCAACGTCACGTTGTTTATGCTTGAAAATTACAAAAAAACCTTCCTAACTTTGGACTGCCATCAGCTGGTGTGTGTGTGTGTGTGTGTGTGTGTGTGTGTGTGTGTGTGTATGTGTGTATGTGTGCGTGTGTGTGTATGTGTGTGTGATATCTGTGCCTTGTCCATGCTGCTACCAACTTTAATAAATTTTATGTCACCCCCTTGTGGTCTCCCAAAGCTATTACATCAGACTACGTTGAATGGAAGGCAACTGGCAGTGAATTGAAAGTATACAAATTAGGTTTTTAATTTAAATGTCATCTGATGTTTTATTGATTACTTAAAAATGTATTGATAAAATAACGTGCCGATCAATGATCAATATATTTATATTTTATGACATCCCTTATAGAAAGAAGATGCAATGAAAATAAATAAGGTTTACATTCGGCCTTTTATCTCCTGCTGAAAAAAACAAACAAAAAGGTACATACTGTAAATCATAGTACATACTGTACTATGTTTTAGATGCTAGTCCTCAGTATGAGATGCTTCTTAGCTAGCTAAACCAGCAAAAGTTAATTGGTCAATCAGCTTCATCAATGCGACCATGTTGGTCAACCAGCTTCACCAAGTTTTGTGGGTGAATGACACCAAACCAGCCTGGACCTTCATTGAAATTCATGCTGGTCTAAGATATTTTTTCAGCAGGGTTGTACCTCTGACCTTTTCGTATTCCTTTTTCTTTTTTTTTTTTTGCATTTCATCCTGTATTTGCTGTGGTTACAAAAACATACAGCATTACTCTGAGAGAGATACCCTAGGTGGTAATGCAACATTACTGCAGGGCTGCAGAACCCCAGGAGTGTTTGGTTTATGTAATTTCACGCGTATCTCCATTCTGCTCATTCTCAGACTGCTGTGGAGTACTCTAAATATCTTATTTATTCTCAAATGAACTTGCTCAGCAAATTGAGAGAAAGAGTTGGGTAGGAGGTGAGAGGTACAGACAGAATAGGTTTCATTAGAATTTTTTGATTTTATGGCCTGGAGGTAAAAGCTTTCTTGTCTTCACCAAATAGCTGATTAGTATGCACTTAGATGCTGGTTACTTAAACACAAATAAGAGCTAAAGAGGTGAGTATTTTAAATTCATATCCGGCTATTAGCATTGAGGACACTTTCACAGCGTCTGCATGTTGAGTTAATGATACCCTTCTTTAATTATCCTGGCTAATATATTTTGGAAAGAAGTAAATTTTCTCACCATGTTGTTCCAGACATGTATGAATTTCTTCTGTGGAACACAAAAGGAGATGTTAGGTAGAATGTTAGTCTCTGTCACCATTCACTTACATTGCATCTTTTTTCCAAACAATGAAAGTGAATGGTGACTGAGGCTAATATTATGCCTAATATTCCCTTTTGTATTCCACGTGAAAGTCAAACAGGTTTGGAGCAACTTGAGGGTGATAAATGATGACAGAATTTTAATTTTAGGTTGAACTCTTTAATTGAGTGAACTACATCAATAAGACATAGAAATCATTATGGCACTAATACTTGTATATTTTGTGTATATTATGTGTTACATTTATAAATATTTTTTATGCACAGGTTGTGTTAGGACATACAGTAAATGGATCAAATGCCTTGACACCAGGAGAGTAGTTTCACAGGGCTCTGATACCTGAATACTTCACTGAGGATTTTGTGTCTATGTGGTGCATGAGATTTTCTTAATGCTTATTGGTTTCTGGGCTGCTTAGCTGTAGGGAGTGAAATAATGATCCCAGTTGTGAATGCAGAGCATTCCCTCAGCAGTCCAGTGTGTATTTCTTTCATGTTTGGGAAGAGAGTTAGTAGGCAGGAATTCTAATCACTCTATACTGTATTAAACTACACTCAAAAAAATATTTTAGCCTATTTTTACGATGTATCCATTTCAATTGAATAACAAATTGAATAGTCTTGAAGAAAATGTAATTAATAAAACTTGCATTTTGTAAGATTTGTACATTTTATTTTTTTAAAGATTAGGCTATTCAATTAGATGGAAATTTGTTATTCAATTGAAATAGATACATCTTGAAAATAGGCTAAAATATTTTTTTGAGTGTAGACAAATCTTTCTGTGTCAATTAAACAGTAATTTAAGATGCATTACAGTAATTCAGAGTCTTTAATAATACAAATGTTTATAGCTAAAAGGGAAGAAGCACTTCCAAGATCAGTTCATTGAATTTAATTTAAAGGATTATCAGTTAATGGAGAATAGTCTAATTATTTAAGGCTATCAGCACTTATGGCTAAAACAGTATGATACTGCGCAGCTTGCAGAGGATAGGCCAACATTGTTTTTTGTGCTGACCTGCGATTAATTCGAGATCTGTTTTTAAGTGCTGACGATGCTCTAGCACTCATTTCCACATTACATTATTCTAATCCACAGCAGAAAACTATGCCAAAGAAGTCTCTTTAGCTGAGTTAATGGCATAAATTCATTCAAACTCCCCTTTGTGGATTATGGAGGTGCCTGAGTGTACAGGACTTAAAACAAGCCTCATGATGATTTGCGGTAATGCATTCGTGGTAAACTCTAAAAGCTAAAGGGACATGTCTTAAAAATCTAATTTACCTTTAAAGTGGCTGTCTGATTTTGATTGATGGTGTTGGTGGAGGGGATAGAATATGCTGCTGCCGTGTGGCCTATATCGGGTTTATTTCTCAGAACAACCAGCGTGATCATTGAAGAGTCTGACATGAGAGCTGTTGCGAAGTTCAGCTCTCTGTTTGAGCGATTCATCACAAGCCTCTCTAGTCTCTTACAAGCCAGAGGGACATCACCAGCACAGATTTGAAATATTTCTCAATTTTAATGAAACAATAGCATCCCCTTCTTTATGTCAGGAGAGGCTGTATTTTTTTACTGATCTGCCTGAAAAAGGGCATACAGTAAAAGTTCCAAAAAGTCCAAAGTAAAACTAAAAAGACCAAAAAAAGTTTTTTTCTTCTGTGGAACCCAAAAGGAGGAAGCTGAAGAATGCGCTGGTTGCTCTTTTTCATGAAATTTCATGAATGTTGAGGCTTGTGTTAGTATACAATTATCACATGATAATTGCTGAAGCTTTTATCACAGTATTATCACGATATTGAACTGCATTACAAAAACGGTTGAAACTTCATTGTCATTCTCTTTAGAACAAGTTAAATTACTTTTTCCAATACCAAACTGGCCTTTTAAATGAACAGATAACAAACAACTTTGAAAAGAACCCTGAATCCGACTTGAACTTAATATTGAAATCTTCATTGTGCCACATTGCTATTATCAATTACAGGACTTAGTATTAGCTGATTACAACTGTATTTTAGCTGGTAGTACAAGACACAAACTTATTGTGGGCTAGCAGTGTTTTAGCAAACTACTTTTCGGCCACATGAAAACAAGCTACACATTATCTGCAAATGCCAACAACCATTCAATTTCTTTGTCTTCTTAGTTGTCATTAAACTAGTTGTCTCTCACAGTGCTGGCTCTCAGTTTTCTAAAACAGTTTGGGATAAATTAGCAGAACTGTCACAACTTACCTGTCCCGCAGATGAGGGAACATGTTGGAAATGTTCCCATGTTTCACTGTCACTTTTCTGCCACAATGTTTTACACAAAGAGGAAACAATCTTAGACCATTCCTCTGCATTTTCATGGGAACCCAAAATACTTCCACACTTCCGACTTACCCCTTTGGAAGGCGGATAAAGGGTTGGCTGCATTCTTCCTTCAGCCATGCTTCTCGCCAATGTTGTTTTTTTTTTTACATCAGAGTGCGCATGTGCCATTAGTGCCGCATACATGCAGTGTTGTGAATCTTGATTCGTTGATGGAAAAAAAACACTGCAATCAGAATTATTTACAATACTTTAAAGTGCCTACAATAACAATATTGTGCATGTTAATTACCATTATATACCATATTACTGAATACCATCACATGACTAATGGGGACTGGAACATTTCAAGCTTCAAAAAGGATGCAAACCCACCATAAATGTATCAGAAATGTGGTCTGTGTGATGTGTTTGCTATATTCCAAATGTTCTAAACTTATACTCCAGTCAAATCTCCAGTCCCAATTTATTCTGACTGGAAGAAAAAGAGTGACCACTACATTAATTTCTCTATTTGTATACCATGGAAGAATGTCAAATGGGGTTGACACCAATTGAGGGTGATTAAGTAATGACAGAATTTTACATTTTTGTGTGAACTATTCCTTTAATAACTTTTTGGATACAAATGCAGCATGTACTGTCAGTTTGTTGTGTACAATTTCGTAATTGTTCTCAAGCTTTCCATTTCTAAACTTGCCATGGAGGTTATGTTTCACAGCAACGAAACTTAGCTCTTTGAAGTTTGTGCTGCGGAGTCTGTCAGGGTTCGTTTTTATGAACATTTCTAGTAATGACAAAATCCACCAGTTGCCCTATTATGGGACATTTGAGGTCATTCTTTAGCTCACTTACATTGCCCCGAACCTTATCTAGCCTGCAATGTAATACAATCTGTTTCTCTTCAGATGAAGTATAATGGGGAATCTAATAATGGCCTCATGTCATAACAATATAAATCTGAAAAGAGAGGAAAACAAATTAGATTACACCAACCCCCACATATTGCACATCACCTATTCAACTCTATGGACCTTTTCACAGACAGAGAAACCTGCTAATCAAAATACAAAGCCTGCATGGAGGTGGTGTCTATATAGCCATGTGGTAGTGTTACTATTGTCTTTACTCAGGCTATCACAATGCTAATGCTTACACTGCTGTATCCTCACAGCCTTTGTTCATTTAGAACATTGGTCTCAAACTCAAATTACCAACATACCTAAGGTGATGTTCTCCAAAAATTCTGTTATCATTCACTATCCCAAATTTTGTTCCAAATGCATATGGCCTCCTTTCTTCTATGGAACACAAAAGGAAATTTTAGGCAGGAGACTGGGTTAGTCTTAGTCACCATTCACTTTCATTGCATCTTTTTTTTTTTTGCCACATAATGAAAGTGAATAGTGACTGAGCTGCCATTCTGCCTAACATCTCCTTTTGTGCTCCACAGAAGAAAGACAGCCTGGATAACAATGCTGGTCTTTTCAAGGTGTAGAGAGTGTGTTTTGATGTTGATTTTTGTGTGCTCGCATTTGCTGCTGGACTGAACTCTGTCTTTCGTTGAAGGAAACAAGATGGAGGAGATCCCTGCATCTCTAACATGCTAGACCCATCACTGTTCCAGCCGTCACTGCCCTACACTGGCCCTCCATTCCTCAAGGTACCACATAGCTCAATCACCCCCAACCCCCACTTAACTCCTTTCTGCATGCTAAGCATCCTTTCATCCTGCCAGTGTTTGACCTCTGCTTGCTGTGTCTGTTTCGCCTCTCCTAACCCATCTGCTCCCTTACTGAGGCTATGCAGAACTAATTCTAATTTTCATAAGGCCAGTGTTAACTTTGGCAGGGTGCTTATGGACATTTATGTTTGTTATAAATACACATGATTGACATGCCATGCAGTTAAATGAGAGTGATGTAATTAAATGCCAGATGCTATTAATTAACAAATGTCGGTTTGTTTCTCTGTCACGCCCCTCATTCCTTTTATTCCAGTGTGGGATGTTTATAGCAAATTGCCTGGCCCAGACATGATTCCCCCATGACTATTGAAGGAGTTTGCATGTGAGATCAATATCCCTCTTTGTGACATCATCAATAGATTGTTTGATGAAGGGGTTGTTCCTAGACAATGGAAAGAAGCTACTGTTGTCCCCATACCTAAATGTTCCATTCCAAACATTGACGAATTGAGGCCGATCTCATTAACAGCTCAGGTCTTGAACATTTGTGACAAGTTTGCTGCACAAGGGATTCTGTATGGCATCACGCCAAATCTAGATTTTATGCAGTTTGGCAGCCGATAGAACTGTTCCACTATTTAGTTACACAATTTAGTTAGTTTGATGGACTTTGTATACAAGGATTGTGATGTTTCGGGCTCAGTGTGCACACTGATTACAATGGATTTTGACATGGTCTTTGATGCTGTTGATCACAAATTGGCAGTACAGTGCCTCCTCGATCTTGGAGTGGGACCGGGCCTCATTCCATGGATCTGCAGCTTCATGACTGACCATTGCCAGAAAGTGCACTACCAGGGGCAACTCTCTGACTGGGAATACTCCACTTGTGGAGTTGCGAAGGGAACCATACTGGGGCCTATATTCATCTTAGCACTGATTAACAGTGCTCCTCAGGATGGAATAGATCAATGGAAATATGTGGATAATATGACTCTGGCCCAGATGTGGACTCCCCAACTACCTTGTACCCTCCAACAGACACTGAATGGTCTAGACACTTGGGTAGATGAGTAAAAAAAAAGCAACCTAAAGAAATTTAATATTTTAATATTTATGTCACTGGCATGAAACACCAGTCTGGCCAACTCTCTCCATTTAACAGAACATATTGGACAACTGTGACACAGTCAAAGTCCTGGGGATCACCATTCAGGGTTATCTTGAGATGGGACAGTCAGGTGGACCATATGTTGACCTCAGTGAACAGGAAGCTATTTGCTCTGCGTTGCCTGAAGAAATTTGGTGTCCAAGACCCAGGATTGGTTTCCAACTATACAGGCTATGTACGTCCGGTTCCCTGTCCCTGTATGGCACAGTTTCTTGACTGTAGATCAGGCCAAAAGACTTGGAGGCATGCAGAAACGGGCTTGTAAAATCATTCTTGGTCAGAGGTATTAATACCCTGAGGCTTTCTGCACCCTGGTTTATACTGAACATCAGAATTAATCTCTGCTCCCCTTAATGACTATCCCAACCGTTGGACTGTTGTTTTCAGTAACTTTGCTGCAATGTCATTTTAAAAGGTAGAAATGTATTGTCTGTTTGGGTAAACAAGTTTCCAGTCTGTAGACATTCACTCAAATTTGCTGATAGGGGTAATTCATATTTAAGACAAAGAACAAAGAACGGAGCGCACCCTGGGCCACGAAGGTCAGAAGCGCCGGCACTCGAATGGGCGATGGCCACCTCTGTGGTCCAGAAATGCAATCTATGGACTGGACCTGGTCGAAATATGGGAGGTAGACAAAGCACGCTTTCTCGAACGCCCATGTCTCCCTGCTCCGTCCATTCGGCGGCACCGTTGACAACTCCGCCCAGCAGTCCTCAGCAGTGAAGAAGCAGACGGAGGCCATTTCACACATCCTGCCCACCGCAAACCTGCCGCCATGGGCCATGCCTCGTCAGCTCGCCGAGGGTGTCCTCCTGCGGCTTCAAAAAATAAATAAAAAATGTGCTGCTCCGCCTTAACCAAGAGTGGGCCCAGCTCTCAGCCCCAGCGTCGAGCACCCCGCAGGAAGCACACCCCCCCATCTCACGGACCCCTTCGAGGACCCGGAGAGCACGCTCAACAAGGAGTGTTGCATCCTCTTGGGCACCGGTCAGGGGCACCTCCCTAGCAGACATATGTAGAGCAGCGACTCTCCGCAGGGTCTTTTCCCCCTGAAAGAATAGGAAACTGGGTAAGACCCCTTCCCTTGATGTATGTAAGGGCCCCGGCCGTTTCTTGCTCTATGCGGAGAAACATAGAGAGAAAAGAGGCCCAGCCAGGCTCGGCCCGTTCCGCTGTCTAGGGTAACCATAAGGATTCCGACGACTTTTTTGGGGCATTAGGGAAGGGTACATGCAGTCTGACACAGCTGGTCGCCTGTGCACGTAAAATACCTGCCCGCTCCTGTGTCAGCAGAACACGTACACGGCTCAGCGAATGGCGTGATTTAAATTGGACCCCAAGTGTCGCTTCTTCGACACAACGTGGAGAGAGCGACAGACGGGGAACGTCTAGGTTATGGATGTAACCTCCGTTCCCTGATGGAGGGAACGAGACATTGTGTCCTCCCGGCCACGTCGCTGAGCTCCTCAGAAAAATCCTGAATGAACTCAACGTATTTCCTCGCCTTTATACCCGTATGTCTGGGGGCGGGGTATGCAAATACTGTCTGCCAACTTCTCATTGGCCTTTTTTCATAGATCAGAGGCATATTCTGTGCTCAAGAGAGACTCTAGTGTCGCTTCTTCGACACAACGTCTCATTTCCTCCATCAGGGAACGGAGGTTACATCCGTAACCTAGACGAAAACTACATTAAAGTACCAATGGGTTAATGTTAATTTATGAAACTTACTCATTATTAGTTCATAATGCATTAATGTTAACACACAGTGGTTAAAATGGTTCACCCAAAAAATTATAATTCTCTCATCATTTATACTGTGTGTGTACATGAGTAGAGCATGTACAGTGCTCTGCAGATGGGCCTAGGGCAAGGAATGCATTTACTAATGTTAACAAATAGGCCTAGAACCTTATTGTAGCGTTACTGTATTTGCTTCTGAAGACTTCCATGAAGGCCCTGGCATACTCACAGAGAAGTTCTTTTATAATCTTCGCTCCAAGCCTGCACATACAAAGCATTTTTCAGGATATTGCTAGATCTAAGGGCAGTTTTGATGGTGGGGCATCATGCAACTTTACGTCGGTATGTGTCCATGCAAAAGTATACGTGTAAGTATTTAATCCTATGATTTTAGGAATGTCTGTATTAACTTACAGGTTGCATGTCAATGAAGGCTTTCCTTTTTCCTGTGAAGCTTGGTCTGAACATTTTCCTTCCAATTGTGTATCAGTATAGCGAGCACACTAGGGACCAGAAAGGCGATGTCACCTTGTTTGTCTAAAATAAAATGAGAATGTACAATCGTTAAATGTAAACATAAAACATTTAAGTCTTGAGAAAATTTGACTGCTGACATTTGGGTGTGTGATGTGAAATGATGGGTTATGTGAAATGTAAAGGAGTCAGGATTCAGATATTTGCAAAAACTACCTAAGGTTTTAGTTAATCATAGTTAAACCATGGTATCTGATGTAAAACCATAACCACAAAATTAACCGTGATTACTACAGTCATAGTTATTAAAATACGACTAAACTATACTATTACTATAAGGATACTGCATTGTTGTTGCAATTTTACTAAAATAAAAAAATAAAAATTCACCCCCAACAAACAAACAAACCATGGTTACTGAAGATAAGGATAGTACAATAGGGATGGCAAGATCACTTAATTTCTTCTAGATCCGATGCCATGTACTTTTAAGCTAATATCACCGATATCGATACCAATACCGATACCTCTATTAAATAGATTTTTTATGAATTCTTTGGATAAAATTAGTAACTTTATTATTACTTAAATTTTGTATATATATTTATGGGCTTAAACAGAAAATTATTAGGCTGCTTTTTTTACCTTTTAAAAATTAGTAAGCATAAGCAACATATAAAACCACAAATTTAACCATAGATATTATTATATGGTTACTATTACTATAACAAAGTTACAATATGGATACTACAGTAATGCTGTTGCAAAACTGTGGGTAGGCCTAATTGTATCAAAACCTTGGTTACTGCCAAAAAGAAAACATGTTTACTACAGTCGTGGTTGTCATGGTTAATACAGTATTACTACAGTAAACCCATGGCTAGTTTTCATAAGGGTATCATTTATTAACGAGGATTAAAGATAATTTTCAATGTTTTAACACCTGAATTTAAATAAACCTGTAAAAATTGTCACACAAGCTCATTATAATAAATGTCATGTCTAAATTTGCCATTTCTTGTTTGTGAATTAGTTATTGCTGTGACTGAAAGGGTGAGCACTGTCTGTGACTGCTGTTGCAACTATTCGCTCATATAATACATTTTTTCCACTTTGAAGCTTATGAGATGCATTAATATTAATTTAATCTAAATATAAAAATAAATTTAATATAAATAATTTTTTCATAATTTTTTTTAATTGTCAGGATCAATATTCTTGATACCACATCAGTATTGGTACTTAGTATCAATACGTAGTATCAATCCGCCTATCCCTATAGTACAATTAATACCCTTATTGAATTTCATAAGGGTAACCAGAAGCATGTCTAGGTGTCTGGGGTGCAAAAAATAGATAATTCAAATTTTAATGTTGATGTAAGAAATTAGTTTTACACGAAAGAACGTTGTGAGAATGAAAATCTAAAAGATGTGCTAAAAGAAATGTATGTAATAATCTTTGGATGAGCAGAAATATTGATCCAGACCATTGAATGTGGTGAACACAAGGTGGTGCATTGGTCTATCATCAAATATTGCTTATTAAACATTATAAAAATTGTTTAAATAAGTACTTGCAGTTACAGGTCCCCAAGGACTTTCGTCTCTCATGGTTCAGCCTTCACAGATGTTTGAATATTTTACGCGGCATATCTCTCTCATGCCCACATCTGCAACACAGCATCACTCGGTTACAGGTATATAGAAAGCGATCGACCCAAGATGAAAACGTGAAAATGTGTTGAGTAAACAAACAAAAGTGGAAAAAACGTAGTTATTGCACACCTGTGGTATAACAGTCGAACCACCTCGAATGTCCATTTATTTTCAATAATTCGAATGTCAATTATTCCCTAATATGTTCAGAAATATCTAAATAAATTAAAAATATAACAACTTACAGCTTACATCTTCCAGTTTCCTCTCTCAGTTTGGCGCTTTCTCTCACATGGCAGTTTTAACAAAGATTTGAAATTGAACATAATCATGTAACGACGTACATAGGTTCTTTCACGTCTGCATTCCAAACCGTTGACACAAACACACACAAGAACATATTGAGCATATTATGAATCCAAATGACAGAGAACAAACAAAGCTATAGTCCACAACTAAAGCTCTAGGCTGAATTCATATAAAATTCAAGCAAAATGAAATTGCTTACAGAACTCAAGTGGCAGTTAATCATTGATTTATGTCAGGACTAGCTTTAACAAGTGTACTTGCAATACATGGCTCATCATAAATTTATGAATCAGCTCATTTCACAAGCATTTTGCCTCGACCTACCTTATGTAGCAACATTAAATCATTCTTAAGAAAAAAATGTCTTATCTATTTGGAATCTTACCTTTTTTTCCCCCTGTTGTTTTGACTCCACCATGACGAGAACTTTGTTTTGACATAGGAAATGTTCGCCTAAACATTTGTATACAATAAGGAACAGAGACAAGTTGAAGTTTGAACAGAACTTCTCCCACATTTATTTTTTGCAGCATGTTGCAACTCTCCACTGGGCTGCCCACATACGTCACACAAATACTGTGCACAATCACTTGGCGTTACAACAATAAACTCCATCATAATTAACTCTTTTACTGTAAAAAGTGCAGCTTCATATGTTAAAATGTGTTTCCTGCTGTTTAAACCAAATTGCCTCATTCATATTTAACAGTCTTTTAAGTAAATGTAATTTAAATACTATATCAAAAATCAACATGCCTATAAAGACTTGTAGAGATTACTCAAGATAATACATACAATATTTAACCATAAACATTAAATGTTTTCAACTAATGATATTAAGTAGATTATTTAAAATATCAAAGTGAATTAACAAACATAGATTAATTTGTTGAATATATATTATTCTTTTTTTGTGTGTGTTACAATAGGGACAGCATGGAAAAACAATGCATAATGCAAATAATAAAATGCATCTAACTATAAGATTGTAAAATAAATAGACCTATCAACTTTTACAAGGGAAGGGAAAATACTGGTCACTTGGTAGAGGCAAATCAGATTAGGCAGATGCCAAAATGGATAGGTTGCATAACGTGCCCTCATCCTCAAATAAACATAACCAAAACTAAGCATTCTTAAGGCCAGTCACCAGATTATTGTACATTACATATTGGTTCATTTGTAATGAGGAAAAACATAGTTTGTGCCAAGCACAGTGTATGTTGTGATGTGTATTATGGGCATCACAGAGCCATTGAAATTCATGAAACATTTAGAAATCAAACTTGCAAACTATCAAGACTGTAAATCACGTTTATGCATTTAAAAATAATCCTATTTAGCTTATGTCATGTTAATAATTTTGAATAATATTGGGCATATGCTGTTTATGGTAGTATTTATATATATAAAAATATAAAGTACTTTTGTTTTTGTTTACGTTTGTATGATAAACAGATTTGCGTGTAATCCGATTACAAAGTAATTTTTTAGTCAAAGTAGTGTAACATTACATTAAGAATTTTTGTAATCAGTTTATTTTTACTGACTTCACTTAATTTCTTTTAAGTATGTTTTTGGGTTATACATCTTTCTAACATGTGTGCGACAATGAACACAGATGAAATATTGACAACTGAATTCGATGAGAGGAAAGACAAAAACTTGTGAAGTGTTTTAGAAAGTAACTTAAAAGTAAAGTTATTAGTAATGTGATTACTTTTTTAATAAAAGAATCGTTAATTTGAATACCATTTTAGAGAAGTAATTAGTCATTTGTATTGAATTACTTTGTTGAGTATCATACTGATCTGGATCCTGAAACAAAATCTGTTGTGAATCACTTCTTTTGTTTACATCGAAAGGCATTTTATGAGGTGCATCACTATTATCAGTTCAATTGTAACCAAACATCTTTAATTACAGTACACAGACAGAGATCATGTAAGAAGCTTCTAAAATACCCCTACAGGTGTTAAAATCCTAGGGGATTCCCAGAACCTTAAAGGTGCTTTTTGTAAAATAATTTACGTCGAAGTGGCTTACATTGGCTTATGCTGACACTTGATGGCCTGAATGCTGCACAATTCAAACACAATAGTTTTCAGTTACCATTGTAGAAATTCACTATGTACAGTAAACCATGATTAATTTAATCCATGTATAAAACTATCCAATAACAGGGCATTTACTGAGATTAAGTGAGTAGTATTCAGCTGGTCATGTGATGCCAACATGGCAGCCCCCATGAGGCACCCCTGCCCCATGTAGAATTAAAGAGCTTTTATAAGGTTACTGATGTGACTGAACACGTCATCTCACATGAGTGGTAATGGTATTATACATATGTTTCAAAATTACTATTCATTTCTTTAGAAGTAAAAGTTTTTTAATGAGGAAAAATATTACTGAGTGAACCTTTGAGGATACCGCTGCAGGCAAAAAAGTTTAATAATCACACAATCCCATAGTGGGACTCTCTTAATTATCAGTAAATGTTGGAGAAACTTATTTGCTTAATGCATATAACATAAGTGAATATGTAGGTAACATCCAGATAGGACTAAAAAAGGATTGTCATTTGCAATCTCTGTACAGTATAGCTGACATTAATATCATCAAAGATCAATAATTATGAAATATTTCATATACAGTACATTCTTTTACATTTCCAATAAAAGATGTGTTTATGCCAGAAGTTCTCTTGTGAATTATGCTTTGAGCAGTTCAGTGTCTTTTACATTTACTGTCTGCCACTGAGTAGAGAGGATTTTAGTTTTACACTCTGTCCAATTCTGACCCTATGTGAGCTGTAAGTCTTTGTTTCACCTCTGATATTCGCACTACAGGGCTGAGATGCCCTTCTCTGAGCTGCTGTTGTTAGAAGGCTAATGGGAATGTTTCGCCTTTCGTTTTTGATTTGGTTTTGAAATTACCCAAGTTACACAGAGTAACAACAATTGCCTGGAGCTCGAGCTTGTGTTGATCAACTGTAAAACATGGAGCATATGGGACTTCCTGTCTCCACATAAAACAGTCAGAACCCTTTTGGAGCCCTGCTGCTATAAACAGATAGATGGTTGATATTTAAAGCTAATGAAAAGCTGACATGTCCTACAGTGTGGCATGCTAAAGTCGATCTAAAACTGTCTTCTGTGTTCTTAACAAATTAAGCTAAATTGACAGCATTTATGGCATAATGTTGATTACTTCAAAGTTAGTTTGACACATCCCTGATTTAATAAGTCAAAATTACAGTAATGCACTTACAATGGAATGGGTCCAGTCCATAAATGTTAAAATGAACATAGTTTCAAATGTATAGCCATTATACATAAACATTATATATGATAAAATGGTTTTAGTGTGATAATATATCTTACCAGGATTACACGGTTTACTGGCTTTACGTCATTATGACAAAAAGTTGTTATATTGGATATGACTTTACACAGATAAGGTTAATAAGTTATTTCATCGCACTAAAATAATGTTAATACTTATAATGTTTGTCTTTAAGCTATACTTTTGTGTGTATTTTAATGTTTATGGATTGTCCCAACTCTCTCCCATTGTAAGTTCCTTACTGTAAACATGTCATTTTTGCTTTTTTAAATAAATAAGGGATGAGTCTGTTTTTTCCCTGTGCCACAAATGCTGTCGATTTAGCGTAACTTATATTCAAACCAGAACAATTATTTTAAACAGGATTTTTCTAATTATTTATGATAATGATATTTATAATAATTAATTGAGAGAAAACCGTTTCAGATTAACTAGTTAAACAAAATAGGTGATTTAAATTAAGATGATGGTGACCAGTTACAGGACCAAAGACATACATATACATTTTGAACCTAAAATCTTACTGTTTTTATATATATATATATATATATAAAAATTATAATCCATGCACATGTTATTAGTCGAAAACAACTAGTTACATCGTACACTAACTGTGAACTTTATTAGGAACACCTGTACACCTACTTATTCATGTGATTATGTAATCAGCCAATCATGTGGCTGCAGTGCATAAAATCATGCAGATATGGTCAGGAGCTTCAGTTAATGTTCACATCAACCATCAGAAAGGAGAATTTTTCTCATCTCATTGATTTCAACTATCATATGATTGTTGGTACCAGACAGGCTGGTTCAAGTATTTCTGTAACTGCTGATCTCCTGGGATGTTCACACACAACAGTCTCTAGATTTTAATCAGAATGGTGCCAAAAACAAAAAACATCCAGTGAGTGGCAGTTCTGCAGATGGAAATGCCTTGTTGATGAAAGAGGTCAACGAAGAATGGCCAGGGCTGCGTTTTCCAAAGTCATCGCAAGCCTCAGTAGATCATAAAGAACATTGAAACCAATGGCTTCTATTACTGATGTACTTAGGCTTAAGATGGTTTTGGGAAATGCAGCTCAGACTTGTTCGAGCTTGCAGATAGGCTACGGTAACTTAGATAACAACTCTGTACAATTGTAGTGAGTAAAATAGCATCTCAGAATGCACAACACGTCAAACCTTGAGGCGGATGGGCTACAACAGCAGAAGACCATGTTGGGCACTTTATTAGAACCACAGTGTTCCTAATAAAGTGCTCAGTTAATGTATATTACTACTAATAATTTAATCATAAAAAACTCAATTTAATAACCAGGATGGTCAGTGTCTGTAAAGAACTAAACTTAAAGTGTGTTGTCATATCTATGGTGCATTGGCAAGGCATGAGTTAATGATGTTTAAAATGATGCTACAGTGGTTGCAGGGACGCACGTTCGAGTTAGGCCTGTGTCATGTCATGGTCCCCCTCTGTCTCTCCAATAATATCCTGTTGCTATGCTCTATCTGATCTGATCTCATAAAAATGTCAAAAAGGTCCACCAAGAAAATTAAAGAAAGTGTGTTGAGAAGACAGAGAGCTGCTCTGGTCCTCTTTGTAGTGCTGAGGAGCGTAAACTAAATTTGAACCCATACAAAAGGCTATAGGCCTCTGCCTCATTACCCATGAATAACAGAGAAAAGCAATGATGCTCTGCCTTCTTTAAAATGTTATGGCAGTTTCTTCTAAAGTTAAATTTGATTTAATTTGTGCTAAGCTGAGGATGGTGACAGCCAAGATGAGTGAGAGACAGACAAGCAGAGAGAGAGACAGATAGAGAGAGAGAGAGAGAGAGAGAGACTGACTTGAGAATCACATGAAGGGGATCATTAATTAAGGATTGGCCTGATTTCACAGTCGGGATTATGCCACTAACATCCATGTGCATCACTCCAATAAGCCCATCAGCCTCTCTCTCACTCTCTCGCTCTCTCTCTCTCTCTCTCTCTCTCTCTCTCTCTCTCTCTCTCTCTCTCTCTCTCTCTCTCTCTACCAGATTTGTCTCCACATGCTTATCTAACAAAGTTAGTTTTCAGTAAATCTAATTTGATTTGATTTTAGATTGAACAGACATGGTAAGTGTCTAAAAATAGTGTCTTTCCCTCATACAGTCCCGGAACTTTCCCCTTAGGCACTTTCTAAATGAGAACTCTTAGGTGGAACGTCACACCCGAGGAGACTTTTAAGTCTTACATTCACATACACAAAAGCAACCTCCGCAGTGATGTCATCTAGTGTCGATATTTTTGTTCTTACGTTGTATGTAAATGCGATTCAATAGCAACAACAAAATTAACAACACGGATGGAGGACGCCAGAATCTGGAGCTACACTTTTGTTAGGGCTGTTTTACACAAACTGTCTCTTCAGGTTACAGTCTTTACACTGGGCATGTGAGCCACGTGGTGATGCGTCCCTGAAGCCGCAATGAGAGGAGAGATGAGGCCTTAGCCTATTTTAATCACTTGGTGGAAAACATGTTGAAATGTACTGTAGACCTACAGTATAAATCTGCACAATCTTTTACAATAAAGGCTTTTATGGCTCAACCAAAAATACTGTACTGAACTACTCACCCATTGACTTAAAAAAAGATGTCTTAATGCAAGTAAAAAACGCAGTAACAGACATGCAGTACTTCCCTCTGGTAAACAAGATTTCAAGACTGTTAAGTTTATAATAGATTTCAATTACCGACTCTCAGTGAGCATCTTATAATTTATATCTGTTATCCCAGGACAAATTCATTGCATTAATCCAGAAATCACTTTATTTTATGGATAGCCACACAGTACAGATGCAAAGAAAACTCAAACTGCGTCTCCCGTTGAAGTTACGCAGCCACATTGCTCCCCCTCACACACACATAAGAAGTGAAACAAGCTATAATCTTTGGATACTTTGTTGGTTTTATTTCTGTTCAAGGAATTGGAAAATTAGCACAATCTTCTGAGCAGAAGGCTAGCAGCTGCAAGTTTGTTTACTCATGTTGGCTGTCTTCGTGTTTCTCTTTTATTTTTATTTTTTTTTGCTTTGACTAATCACAGATTGCAGCACCTCCCAAAGTCCTTCTTCTCCCAAAATGTATCTAGCCCAGAATATGAGCTACAGAAGTCGCTCTAAATGGCTAAGAAGAACTATAGTTCCTTATGTGTGAAAACTACAAAAGTAGTACCTAAAATGGGCTTTAGTTCCTGCTGTGTGAAAGGGCCTTATGTGTCATTTATGGAAATTCGTTTCCTAAAATTTCATGTCTTCCTATTAAGTGCACGATGCACAGGAATTGTGTTTATTTCAAAAACTGTGCTGGGGCTAAAACAGAGATAACGTACGAGTGCGTTATCATTTACTTGACAATTTAGTCCGAATGTATTTTTTTGACCAGCTAAATAGATTTGCACATTTCTGCTCAGCCCTGGGGAAATTCCATTTCCAAATCCACTTGCAGGCTTGAAGCTTTATTAGAACAGACACTCCACCATGTTTGCATGAATCATAGATAACAATGAATGGTTTTGGAACATTTACGTAAATTCTCCTTTCTCGAAGCACTCCTCTGTTACCCTAGTCTGATAAAAAACATTATTCATCTGAGTGCATAGCCCTGAGATTGTTGGCTGTACCATTCAGAGCAACTATATTTTAAACTATATATTGGTGTTTCTTGAAAATCGGGCACTTTCAGCAATGTGAACTTTTAGAAAGTAAAGTCTCCTTAAAACATCTTTCTCACACTCACTAGATTATTTAATTTGTCATGAAAATGTCTACCACAGTGTAATTTCTACCACATCTCAAATTCTGTATTGTGTTTATTAGAATTCTGTGGTGGAAATCATGGTGATGAAAAATGTTATTAAATTAAAATTAATTGTCCAAACTTCTTTTGTCTTGCTAAGACTTATTTCAGAGCTAATATTTTATGTATCCTAAATACACACAATTTAATTATATTTTCACACTTCTTTCACAATTTGGCAAAATTAAAGCTTTTTTATTCTGCTCAAGTTATTTTTACGTTGATTTTTACCTTCTCATATTTTATGTCAAACATGCTCTTCACTGACACTTTTGTCGACTTGGTTTACTAGTATACTAAATACTTTTTTTTTTTTTTTTTAATTTAGGACAAAATTGGATAGTCATAATTTTTTATAGAATTGATAGAAATAATTTTACCACAATAAATTTTGAAATGGTTTGTTTATTTGACCCTTTGTTTAGAATATCATAGTTTAAACATGTAATACTTGTATTTTTATAATGGATTGTCATTGCTTAATATTGAAAATCTGGTTCTGGTACAAGGCTTAAACTGTAAAAGATAAAAGGCATTTGAAAGGTACAAAATATAAATGAAGGGATGGTAAAAAGTCAGTTTTAATGTGACCTTCATATAACATCAAAAGTTGAAATCTCTTTTAATATGAACCCTGAAAATTGCAGAAACACCCATAAACCATAAAGATAATGTATCCAATAATTTTTTTTATATTTTTTTATTTATTGCACACCTATTATAAAATATATGAGAAGTTTATTTAGCAGAATGACAAAGCTTCAAATGAGCCCTGCCATCAATATTTGTCATATAATATATATAAATATACACCATATAATAATAAAATGGTATTACATTTTTTTTGCGACTCATTAGTCAATAAGTAGAACCAAGCTCTCTCCCATGTCCACTTCTGCTCTAATAAGAGCTCTGAAGGACTGTTTCTCAAGTAATGAGGTTAATATACAGTATGGCTCTTTTCAAGCTGTTCTTTCTGGAGAGAATATAATTTGCGCATGTGTCTGTGTGTGTGTGTGTGTCTGTGTGTGCCCATGAATGTGTGACTCAGAACACACCTTCTCTGTGTACACATTTACAGCTTCATCCCTTTTCAAATTCATTGCCGTTTTCTCTTTCATAGAAAGACATTGCATTTGGACGTTGGTCGAATATAAAGTAAATATTATATGTGATCATAACATAAGAAAGTTTCATAATCAGAAAAGGTTGTTACATTGTAAATGGAATTTTGACATTTCAATGTGTAAAATCAATACAGGCAAGTTACTTGAAAACATATATATATATATATATATATATATATATTATTTTATTTTTTGTCAATTACAAACCAACTTCCTGGTTCCTGGAAGTGTTCTGTAATTGCTTTTCAAAAGTAAGTAATTAAAGATATGTGGCAGAAAGAAAGAATCGGAAAGTTAAAGGGTAATTACAGCTGATACACCTGGTTTAAACTGGACATATAGCTCTAATAATGATGCCAATCAAACTAATGACAGACCTATTAAGCTGACATAATAAACAGTCAGTCTTGCATCACAATCTCTCCTTCTCATCCTCTCAAACACTGTCAACCTCCTTTCCTGCAAGCCTACATTGATTGCACTTGTTGGTGACATCATGCTTTTAAATGAGTTTTTTCCAAAGACTCAGTCAAACTACAGGACAATGTCTCCATGCTGATCAGCTTTACCTTTCTTGAACTTTTCTGAGATCCGCATAATAAGGGAACTATTCACATTTCTTTTGCAGTCTTTAAACTGCAATGGCAGCACCAAAGCTGCATCAGAAGCTGAATATATAAAGGTGATTTACAGAGACTGTTTAAAGTTTTGTTTGTTTGCTTTGAGGACATCTATATGCCAGTGTCCAAAAATATTGATGACTCGTGTTGCATTACAGATTTATGAGAGCTTATTCAGGGCAGACTCTGCATAGGCTTGTTTGTCTGAAAGAGTGCAGATTCAGACTTAGAACCTTTGCCAGTGAAAGAGAAAGAAATAGAGCAAGAAAGAGTAAAATAGGAAGAGAGGGTAATTCTGTTGGAATGCATCCTCCCATGCACATCTGTGAGCACAAGTATGAGCACATGGATCTTCATGCTTAAAAGTACAGTTAGACTTCAGGTTACAGACATGCACACACCTCCTAGAGTACACACTGCAGGATATTATACAAGAACAGTGCTACCCAGCTGGAGTTTTCTCACTTTCTTGACATGGAATTTGCTGTAGCACATTGGGCTAGAGATTTCTTCTCACTTATAAAGACTAACGGTCACTTCGTAACTGCATCCTCCAGATCATATGGTGCTTTTTCACTTTTGAAGTAGAACGTGTTTACAAGAGGTTGTGGACTTTTAACTTTTAAACATGGCTAAAAGTCGGTATGCACATCTCAGTCCACTGCTGGTGACTGTTGCTCACTGGAAAAGACCTAAAAGTGTAAGTATTTGAAATTTCACCCTAAAAGGAAATCGTTCTGGATGACTGGGAATTAAAGTATAAAAATGTATTTCAGAATTTTTTAATACATTTAAATGGAGGATTCACAACATTTTCTGTCATTTCTACTTAATTCTACTGAAGAGTTTTATTCATCAACTATTACATTTAAAAGTGGTCAACGTTTCATGGACTTACAGTAAGTGGTGTAAATTCAGCAGAAATTTAAGGCAGCAATTAAATGAAATTTTTCAGTTTATGTAGCTAAAAATGTATTTTTACAGTAGAAGGATCTAGTTTTGTGTCATTGCTGAGTTCAGCATAAAGTAAAAACAGAGCTAAACATTTTATTCAATATAATCTAAATATTCAATTAAAAACAGGCTATTTTAACAGATAAAAATGATAATGGTTCAGTATTCAACACAATATTGCTGAAACCAACAGCAAATAATGTAAAAGAAATAAAATAAAGTGATGAGTGTAAAGAGGGCAGAATGTGCAAGTTTTGCCACCTCAGAGGCACCTAATCCATATACATGTTCTTAGCTCCAAATGTTAAAAGGTTTTCAGTTGAGTGTGATATGGATTTTCTCCCATCATGTTCAGAGCAGAATGCTCTTAAATTTTACACTAAAGGTGCAGCACATTCATTTGCTGCACTAATCACTGTCAGCTATGTTCCGTTACCTGTAGATCAAACCTGTCCTACGATCAAACAGATTATGCCCTAAAAACAGTTGTGACATCCATACTGTACCTCTGCAGTATCATACGGAGACTTATAAAAAACCTCATTTGATTCAGTGGTTTTGGCATATTTTTAATAGAATTAATTTTTTCTGCTGTAAATAATTCTGTAAGACTTATTTTCATATTTTTTTTTTAATATTGCTATAGTTACGTATATACAGTACATATTACTGTGTTATATTATTTTAATATATTATTACTGTAATCAAAATGGTTTAGATAGTTGAGCAATGTACAGTGTTTGTTTAGGGAGGATGTGAAGCATGTATTGTAGTGCACATGGTTCAGAGTTTTATAGTATTATTTGATGACTTTATTCGCTGGTGTTTTAGTTCATTCATTTGATATTTTAAAGAAGCTGAAGAGGTTCTTACGTAATGTGTTTGTGGTACAGTACTACTCTTCAGTCCCAGCGACCTCATGTCAGGGGTATTTTGCCATGGTCAAATTTCACTAAAGTTTGTTTTTCAAGGCAGCAATAGCGTTTTGTTTGTCGATGGTGGAGGACTCACACAATGTACTCAAACAGTGTGGTACAGTATACAAAGTATTTGTTCAAGACTGTGAGAAGTTCATCCAGGCTTCATTTTCCACACATTGTAGATCATTGTTTCCTCTGTCTCTCACGTTATCTTTGGGTCCGTCCCAAATGCTGGACAGAACACGGTTTGTTCTTTGGAGGTTATCCATGTTGAATAAACTGCAGCCATCAGCTGTCAGAAGATAAGTGCATGTTAATGTGTGCGTGTGTGTGTGTGTGTGTGTGTGTGTGTGTGTGTGTGTGTGTGTGTGTGTGTGTGTGTGTGTGTGTGTGTGTGTGTGTGTATGTGTGAGCGTGTATTTATCACTTTGTGGGGACCAAATGTCCCCATAAGGATAGTAAAACCCGAAATTTTTGACCTTGTGGGGACATTTTGTCGGTCCCCATGAGGAAAACAGCTTATAAATCATACTGAATTATGTTTTTTCAAAATGTAAAAATGCAGAAAGTTTTCTGTGAGGGTTAGGTTTAGGGGTAGGGTTAGGTTTAGGGGATAGAATATAAAGTTTGTACAGTATAAAAACCATTATGTCTATGGGAAGTCCCCATAAAACATGGAAACCCAACATGTGTGAGCGTGTGTGTGTGTGTGTGTGTGTGTGTGTGTGTGTGTGTGTGTGTGTGTGTGTGTGCGTGTGTGTGCGGCAATCAATCAAGATGAATAATGAGACGTTTCCTTTTTTAATCGACAAAACAAATGGACTTGAAATGTTTAAAGAAAATGTAGAAGCCAAATATTACTATCGAGTCTTGAATTTCAATAATTTGTCTAATTTCTAAATGCTTTACATGTCATTTTTTAAATTGGAACATGAAAACAAGAGAAATGATAACAAACTGCATTAACTGCCAAGAATAACAATTATAAACAATTTTAAATGTAACCTATTGCAGGAATGTTCACTCACAAATTAAAATTCTGCATTTATTTATTCACTCTCATGTTGTTCCAGACCCGAATACAGGAATCCAGAATGTTCAGTCTCAGTCACTATTAACTTTCATTGTATGAAACAAAGATGCAATGAAAGTGAATGGTAGGAAGAAGGTTAGGGACTGACACCCTCCCTAACCTTCTGCCTACCATTTCCTTATGTGTTTCAAAGGGGTTTGTAACAACATGAGGGAGAGTCAATTGTGACATTTAAATCTTTGGGTGAAATTAAATCGTCTTTATGGGAAACACCATTCTCCTCGATAAACAAATTAAACGTTTGTTAGATTCCGTAAATGAAAATATCTATTTATAAATTGCATTATGATACTGTATAAGTGTAAGAATTCTAAATCACCTTGTTTTCTATATACAGTCTAAAAGATTCCCAGTTAGCATACCTAAATTACTTAGATGTATATTGAATGTGTGTTTTTACACCTGGAAGATGTATTTTTTAGGTTATTTGCTCATCTGCAATACACGTCTATAAGATGTTTCCTTTTGAATGTCAATAAGACATCAGATCTCTTTGAGACGTTTATGTTTACAATGTTTATAATATGTTTAACAGATGTTAATTAGCTTGTGATGCTTTCCAGATGAAAAGATCTAAAACAAACATATCGAAGATGTACGTGCGCTATCTGGGTTTATTTAGTAGAGGCAGCTGCAACTTAGATGTATCCTGCAGCAAAGCAATGTGTTTTCTCTGTTCTTAGCCACTCCCTATACTCAAATCATGAGAATGTAATCTAGGGGTCAACCTAAAACTCATCTCATTTCATTTGATCTCATCTCATCTCTCTTCCAGACTACTGATTTATTTGAAATGATTGAGAAAATGCAGGTAATGTTTTTCTTTTTATATTCTTTTTCGCCACTCTGCCTCATCTTTGATCTATAGTAGATGTCTTCCATTAACCCTCTTTACTTAACTGGCTAATTAGATGCATTTGCATGTCTTTTTGCTCTAGTTGAAGGTCATCCTTATATGTAGTGAGGACTTTTATTTTTTATCATTGGCCTGTGGTTGCCAAATGTGCAATGATTAAGTTAGCACCATTGCACACAATTTGACTGAGAGGAGATTTTGCAAAGTTGTTGCCTCTGGTGGTTAAATGCAGGAGGATCTTGATGTTGACCACACAGAGAGGACTCATTTAAAGGTGTAGGGTGTAATTTCTGTCTCTGGTGTCACTAAATGGAATAGCAAAAATAAAGACTATTTAAATCAGGTTTACTAAACTCTTCTGAATTGGTTGTTCAAACTGATTGTCCCACCCCACACTGATGCCATTTGTTGAGCCAGTGAGCATCCTAATGAGCCCGACACAGCAACAAACAAAAATAGCAATGTTTTGATAGTGCCACAGAGCCACAGTGTTAACAGTTTGTAAGTAAATCAACCTATAAATGGCTTACCTACGCAGTAGTTGGCTCAGCAAATTAGGCTGGGATAGGAAAAAGTATTCGAACATCCAAATTACACACTGTAACAGTTCAAGGATGGCGAAGGAGGAGGCAGGAACCGGCTGAACAGTCCACATAAAGGTTTAATGATATAAATGAACTTAAAACTACATACAACATAAACGAACACAGAAACACTTGCGCGTGTATCTCTCTCGAACTGGCGCCTCCGGCTCCCCTTTATCTCACTCTCCCACTGATCAGCTGATTCAGCGCCAGCCGTACACCATCATGTCCCGGCCACACCCTCCTCCTCATCACACTCCTTCCATCACACTCTTTGAAACTCCCGATTTCAGGCCAGGGCACCAACGGACTGACTTACGAGGGGTGACTCAGGGGACGGGAGACTCTGGGCAGCTGTGGCTCTGGTGGTAGAGTGGGTTGTCCACTAATCGCAGGGTTGGTGGTTCGATTCCCGGCCCACACAACTCCACATGACCCTAGTGTCCTTGGGCAAGACACTGAACCCCAAGTTGCCCCCAATGGTAGGCTAGCGCCTTGCATGGCAGCTCTGCCGTCATTGGTGTGTGAATGTGTGTGTGAATGGGTGAATGAGATGCAGTGTAAAGCGCTTTGAATGTGTGTGAATGGGTGAATGAGACGCAGTGTAAAGCGCTTTGAATATCGCTAAGGTTATAAAAAAAAGACGCTATATAAGTGCAGACCGTTTACCATTTACCCTTCTGGCCGTTCCGTCAGCTGATGGTCCACCCCTGTGAACTTGGGGGAGAGACGAGGGGAGGCATGGGGAGAGGGAAAGGGTGAGCGGAGACACACAAAGAGAGAGTGAGTGGAGTGAGAAGAACTTTCACTCGCCGGCTCCTGGAGGAGAGGTTCTCAACCTCTCAGACGGAACCGCTCCTCCCCTTCTTCAGTGGATGGCAGCGGTTCCTCCAGCTCTTGGTGACCGGCAGCGACCCTTTCGTCCCCAGGCAGACAACCACGGCTGCTCCCCAGGCAGATTTTTCGGCACCATTGTAACGATGGGCAAGGAGGAGGCAGGAACCAGCTGAACAGTCAAAGGTTTGTAATACGTAACATGCGGCCAGTCAATGGGCATGGCAATGATATTTTCATTCAAGCCTACGCTAAGTCTATGCGCAAGTGGGTTGCTGAAACTGCGCTAGTGGGCTGGTTCAAGTGCAATTTAAATCGGAGGTTCTTTTCCCGTTATTCCACCATCTGTGTTCTACTGTATATTCCATTTTATGGCAAGCAACTTGTGCTGCTCTGGGCCATGATGAATGTGATTAATGTTCTCTATCAGCATCTCTGGGACTGATGGCTCTCGTCCTGCTCGCCCGTGCCTCACTTGCTTGAAAAATTATTTCCTTGTCTCCCATTGTAAGTTGTTTTGTAATGCATATTTTTATTTTAAATGTTTCTCTGTTTAATATTCTATGTTTAATTTCTATACAGCATCTTTGAGCTTTGGAAAGACACTATACAATATAAACATATTATTATTATTATTATTATTATTTTTATTATTATTATTATTAATTCTTTATCTGCTATTGGAATCCCCAACCTGCAAATGCAGGAACTTATTTTAGAATTTGTGCCGAAATTAGACGTGCTTCTAAAACGTCTTAGCGTAATGACCTATTTCTCCGAAAAATAGCAATTGCACAATTTCATTAACATACACTACAACACCGGTTTGCTTGCATACACTCACAAACGCTCCCACACATGGCCAATTGTCCTTTTCGCTCTCATGGAAATTGTACAAGAGGTAGCACGCAGTTGTTATGTTTAGCATTGCGCTTACCGTAGGTAGGAAAATAGAGCCCCCTATGGTGAAACAATGATAAGTGCACTATAATGCATGGGAACAGAATAACATTGACATTAGATCTGGTTTATTTTGTGGTTTCTGCAGAATCTGCAGACCAAAGGTCTGTATCTTCTTTAAATGAGTCTTGGTTAGATGCCTAAGATGTTTTAAATTACATAAAGGCTGGTATGTTCTGTATATCACTGTTGTCCTGCCATAAAGGAGACAGTATGCTGAAAAAGATACCCTGAATCTGTCATCAGATAGTTCAAACTTTCCTACTCCTTTGTATCTCAGCGCATTGCAGCATTTCAGACTGACAGTAACAGCTATCTGTAGAATCTGATGAAACCAGTCAAAATTATTTTCACATTCACTGAATGTATTAGTCGATTATGCCACTAAAACGTTTTATTTTTTATTTTATTAAAATTTACATTGAAGAACTGGACAAATGGTTTTATTCATAGCAGCTTAATGATGCTATATTTTGTGTAAGGGTTGTTAATAGCTTTGTAAATATTTGAATGTCCTCTCCCTGCTTGCTTTCAATGTCACTTTGATTTAATGCTCCACTGTCTGGCATTTTCATAAAACTTAATTAAAGAGAATGAAGAAAAAGTGAATTGTGTATGATTGATGCAAGATGGCTGATGGTGCTTTCTGTCTTGCTTTTTTTTTTTTTTTTTAATAAACTGCTGTTCTGATACTGTTTATGTGCATGAGAACTGTTTTTGCCAAAAGCAAAGTTTAGTGAATGTCCTAGTATGCTGTTCCACACCATGTTTTGCCTTTGTTTTCCTGGCTTTTGCTTTTTTCCTTCAATTAAAGTATATTTTGAATATATCTCATATGAATACGTTTTTTATTGCTTATATTTATATTAACAGTATTATTATTATTGAATTTTTTTTAAATAAGAGTGCAATATTATTTTATACATTTGTAGTACAATGTAGGCTTTGTACAATTGATATTTTAAGCTTTTTGTGTCTTTTAATTTATAATTTTATATTTAAATAAACATTTTTCTTTTCACCTGCATAAAAGCATTCCTCAGCTGATCTCGGCAGTATCATAAGTGTTGTTTTTGATTTTACACAGGGCTGACAGCCTCTTTCTTTTTATCTTTCAGAGCAACAGAATGGACGAGCAACGATGCACTCTTCCTCCTCCTCTCAAAGTACGTTCACCTCACCAGATCCCTTTGTGTACACACACAGACACACACACACAATACAATACATGTATTGTCTAAAGGGCAATGGGCTGCCATTTTTATCTGCAGGCAGACAGCTTCAAATGGAAGAGCTAGTTATCAGTCAAGCTCACACACCCAGTTTTCAAAGACATCCCTAGCCCACTTTCACTTGCACTAATGGAGCTGCAATAAAATAAGATTAGCTTATGCTGAACCGTATACACTGGTCTGAGGCCAAACTGCCTGTAAAGAGTCAAACTGATCACAGTCTCCACTTAATGAGTTAGTTCTGTTAAATACTATACATCAGATCAAGTTGTCTGTTTTTGCCAATTCCTTGGGATATCCTAAGCCATTGATGTTTACTTACTGCTTAAACTGACAGAAAAATATTAAAAGGTGCTGAGCTACAGTATAACCAGGGGTGGCAATCAAAAGGGACATTATATGATAAAATATATAAATATCTGGATTGTGATATGAAGCCTTATTTTAAGCTTGCAAGTGCTAAGCGCAGCGCAATGCCTTAACTAATAAGCACAAAGTCAATGGGTATGTCCATGAAGTGTTTGTATTTTCGTGTAAGTTTAGACGCAAGTGGGTTTGGTGAAATCATGCACGCAAGGTGCTAATCGTCCATCCCCTGTCAAGCACCAGCGATATAAATAAAAACAATACATTCATAAGAAGTTGGTAGTGTAAAATATGGATTTACATTATTTTGTGCATCCTTGTTAAATGGGACACTGTAATGGGTAAGGATTGGCAAGGAGGAGGCGGGAACCGGCTAAGCAGTCAACGAAACTTTTAATGACTTAAATCAACTTAGACACACAGCGGTGTCTGTCTCTCTCTCTCTCTCTCTCTCTCTCTGCTCTCTCTCTCTCTCTCTCTCTCTCGCTCTCTCTCTCTCTCTCTCTCTTGAACTGGCACTTCTAGCTCGTCTTTATCCCTTCCTGGCGGATTAGAACATTTCAGGACAGGGTGTGCATCATCATTGCCCGGCCACGTTTTCCTCCTCATTACAGACACATTCCATTAAGATGCATGGAAAATTTGGTTCAGGATATGGATGTAGGCTCCGTTAAATTACAGAGAATGTAAGTTTATTAATTATTATTAATAATTTTATCTACTGACTCACAAATCATGGCTAGTATTAACAGAGATTGTATCAGTACGCACTTTACTTCTACCGGTCGACAATGATTTTTAAAAATGTAATTTATTTAAACATGAAAAAATAAATCAAAAATATTTCTACATGCAAATTACACTTCAAATGAAACTAAAATATATTCAAAATAACGTGGTGAAAACAATCATGCCAAATCAAAACATTTTACTCCTTCCACTGTCCCCTTTTGCAGTGACTTAAACATAACACTATAAATAATATTAATAACTGAAAAAATAAACCCTGACCTCTAGAAAATCTTATATTTTTTGTTTCAACAAATGGCGTCAACAGCGATCGTTAAGAACATAATTTGATGTTCTGTAGTTGTAGAATTTGGTCATGAACTTTATTACCGCCTGCAAGTGAAATCTCCCAACTGCAAATGCAGGAACTGAATTTGGCTTTGCACTAAGTTTAGATGTGGTATTGAAGCATCTTATCGTGATGACCAAATTCTTAGGAAAGTAGGAAATTGAAATTGAGCCACTTCATTTACATACAATACACCCACAGTATTACAAACACTCCCACCAACGGCCATTTGCACTGGCACAAAATTTGCACTTAGAATTTGCGCATTCACAAAAATTGAGTCCATGATATTATTGTGATTCTTAATGTTTAGCACACTAGTGTTTCTGTTAGTAAACAAATGACGCGCGGGAGTATTAGATAATCGCAATTAATTGCATAGTAATATTTGCTAAAAAGACCACAAAATAAATATAATTTAATATATAATAATCAATCAAAATAATTATAAATAAAATAAAATTCATAGAATAATTTATGACATTTTAGTGGCAATCAAGTTAACATTGATTAGAAAAGTTACTTTAGAAGTTAATATGTTGTTTGGTTGATTTCCTATCACTGGCCTACAGTCCAAAGAGATCTGTTTTACCATTAAGTTCATCAATATGTCTGAGGTAGACATAAGAGATGTTCTCATAGGAGGTGCCCTTGCATCCATTCTGTACACATGAGTTTATTGAGTTGCCTTTCACTGGTTTTCAGCATCTTGCCAGATTTTTTGGATGCTGTGTGAATTTAAATGTACTTTGAAAATGTAAAAAGAAAACTGTTGGTTTGTTGTCAGTATAGCTGCACATTGCTTGTACAGCTGGAGCTGCGTTTGCTGCCCCTGCTGACTGAGACTCGCAAAAACTCTAAGGTGGTACTTCAAGCTTAAATTTTCCATTGGTAGGAACATTCATTATTACTGTGGCATGATTAATTGTGTTAATTGTTTTTGCGTGATATTTTTATAGACATAATCGTACTGATTTGACATGTTAAATCTACAGCCTTAATTATTATGTCTGTATACAAGAGCTGTATGGACAAGTTTTAGACTTGAGTTTGGATTTTGGTGAAATAGATATAATTAGTGTTTGTCGATCTAATTCCACTGTATGTTTTGCTCTGCGAGGTCAATATTCTTTTCCACCAAATATTAATGTGAAAAATTGAATTAACATTGATTCTTGGCCTTAAGGTTTTGATACAATATTGTGAGATGAAATAATGTGATATTGACTTTCAACAATTGTCAAGCTGACGGAATTTTCTTGAGTATCGAAAGACAAATCCTAAAGCTAAGATCTTTGGCATACAATCAAAGAATGTGCCTTTGTGTTTTCTTGTTACAGACCGAAGAAGACTACATCCCTTACCCCAGCGTCCATGAGGTAAAACACTTCTAAATAAAGGGCTGACATAAATTGTTTTTTCTGTCAATATCTCAGTGGAATTTATTATGTGCAAGCTTGAGTGAATGGAACCATAATTTATTTATCTTTTTTTGTTTTGTTTTCTCTGTCAGGTTCTCGGCAGAAGTAGTCCATTTCCCTTGATTCTGCTGCCCCAGTTTGGGGGTTATTGGATTGAAGGGACCAATCACGAGCTTAGCAATGGGACTGTCCCAGAGCAGCTCCTCTCTCCCACCTCACGCTTCAAACTGGAGTGCAACACCACTGCTAAAATCTACAGGAAGCATTTTCTAGGCAAGGTGAGGATAAGCTTAAATCCAGCACTGATTACTGCAATTTGAAATACAGTGAGAGAGAGAGAGAGAGAGAGAGAGAGAGAGAGAGAGAGAGAGAGAGAGAGAGAGAGAGAGAGAAGAGAGATTTGATTTTGGAAAATTCACTAAGAATGCTAAAAGTGGCATTTATTTGTATATGCTCTCTGCATTGTTTTACCACCAAATTCATGGAATTATGCTAATTAAGGAGCACCACAAACATGGCAAAACAAACTGTGCTAAATGCAATTTGCATGGTGCTCAAATGTATGGTCAGATTTTTGTTTAAAAACAAGTGTTTATTTTGTATTAAAAATAATTTATTTGCCTGAGCCATTTTTATGTTGTCAATGTTAATGCTGTTTTCAATGAGTCAGTACTGCTGCAGCCACCAGAGTGTACTGCTTATGTGAAAATTCAGCCCTCAGATGCTGACAAGCCACGCCTACTTTTCTCCTGATTTCTCAGGTATGTTCAATGGAAAAGTTGTAAAATACAAAATTTCTCATGTCAAAACATATTAAGCTTCATCTACTTTGGGTTTTATGTCCAATAATTGGTTATTTTAATAGATATGTAGAGTTTTCTAAAGTTTGTGTTTCCCCCGTTGTAATGAGTGTAATGAGCAATTGAAACGGTCGTTCAATCCAAGTGAATAGGCCAAAATGGTGCCCGGCCCCTTAGCCATTGTATGTCAGTTTAGTGAAATGGCTCCACTTATGTCTTGTAATAGGTTGTTTATTTAAATCACATGTTTTATTTAAGTTTTCAGTGGTTATTTATGAACAGTTTCAGATTGCAATACTAATGGTGTAAATGATGTACAGTGACGTCAAACGTTAAAAAGTTTTACATGCACACTTATATGTCAGCATTGTTCACAGAAGAAACCCTCAAAATGACTAACTTTGTGGGTCATTGTTTAATATTAAAGCATTTGAGTGAATTATATGGTGATATGTTACCAGAAGTAGAATATATAATTAAGAAAATGTTATTATTATTTCTTTTCTTTATTATAAATATTTGCATGTGTGTCTATATGTAATTACAAATATGATGATTGTTCACATATGGTGATGTTGTAAAGAAAGCAATATTACAGAGTGATATATCTGTTGAATATGCTTTTATTACTAAGACGACATATTTTTTCACATTAATAGGAGGAAAAAAAATTTAATGAGTTTAATAAAGCTGCTGACAAGCCATGCCTCTTATTTGTGCATTGTCTTTTCTCAGATTTCTCAGGCAAAAATTAATCTGTCACTCAGGTCCTATTCATGGGACTTGTAACAGATTATTGGATGTCCCACCGAGATCCATGTCCAGACTGCAAGACTGATCTTGAAGTCTATACTTCCACGACAACAAGGCCTACGACCAACACAGTGGGTTTACTTGTGTGAATCTGAAGCAACTGCAGGTGGCCAGAGAGATAAAGGGGACCTGGCTGAGAGGGAGTACATCACTGCATGTCCAAAGGTGTCTGGGCTGAGCAAGGTTGCCATCAAGCAAAAGTACTGACCTGGCTGAGAAGTTGTACATAACTTCAAATCCAAGGTGTCTGGAATCGAGCAAGATGGCAGGCTATATAAACGGACTGATCTGGAAAATAAAGAAAAGTCTTCACACACTGACTGCTGATGAACTCTTCCAAATTGCTGATCGCATCACACCAGCTTCAGGTCTGGATTCCTCCACCGCCTCCAGGAATGATGTGGAAAGTTGTTTTAATTTAATTTCTTCCTACATGTAAAGTAACACATTATAACTGAATCAGAAGATGAAGGGTATGCACAGTTACTGTTTTTGAAAGACATTATTGATGAGGTCCTCCAAAATCGTGTAACTATTGTTGTGAATGACCAACCTATGTCTAATTTGATTGAAAAATATATGTACAAGCAAACCCTCACCAGCTGCACATACACAGACACTGTCAACAACCACACACATGCAGACATTTTCATCGTCCACATCTGCAGACATAAATGCAGACACACAGTTTCTGGAGTATCAAAAGCTACTCTCTAGCTATGAAGAATTTGGTAAGAAGCTGACAGAGTACAAAATATCACCAACCATTGTCAAGACAGAAAAGTCACCCTTCACAGACCAGCACAAAATGCAAAGCACTTACCTCACACTGAGTACTTACCACACACCATGACTGATGGCAGGATGTACATAAGAGACTTGTCATACTTAAAGCGCAAAGAATTCAAAGCACACGGTGGTCAGGTAGGTGACAGCACTTTGGACATTGGTTACAATAGCTTGTGCAAGCAGAAGGACTCAAATCAAACCTCACAGAAAGTGAGATCATTCAAGATGTTCTGTGCATAATTAAACCAGGACAATTCAAAGACATGCTCATTAACAAAGATGATCTAACTGTGACTGAACTGAGAAGTTTCCTACATTTTCATCTAAGTGAAAAGAGCAGTAGTGAGATTTTGCAAGAGCTGATGAGCACCAGACAGCGCGAGCATGAGACACCGCAAAGTTTCTGTATCGGGTAAAGGGGCAGCTAGCAAGCAAACTGTTCCAAGTTGAAGCAAACGTGTCAGAAAACAGAGATTAATATGCCAGTGCCAACAGTGCAGTCTGTTCTCACACCTCAAAAGAGCCGAATTCGACACAAGAAAAAGTAGCAGATTTAGTTGGAAGCAAATGCCTACTGAAATTTAACATAACTGGTTGTGCTGTTACTGTTTTGCTCTACACTGATGCTCAAGTCAGTGTCCTTGACCACAATTGGAAGAAAACATACTTACCTGATCACAGACTATGAACCTTGAGCGAGCTGATAGGAACCAGCACCCTCAATGTACTGGCTGCCAACTGAGACATTTTGCCCATCGATGGTCAGGTCGAGGTGACTGTAAATCTTCCAGGCAACAGCAACCCTAACCTGGCAATTCAAGTCCACTTTTTGATGGATAGCATGGCCCTAGATTGACACCTGCTTCGTTTCAACGTCATTGAACAGCTGCTTAAGGGACAGACAAGTGGAACAAAGATCCTGTCTACTATCACTGCTCTGCTTGATGGAAATAGAAGATGACCAAGCAAGTGTTGAACCTGTCAATGTTGAAGTCAACTGTGCTAAAACTCCTGAAGACCTCAACAGCAACAGTAGAGCTGATGCCACATTACGATGGGATCCTCACGTGGATGTAAGTTACTTGACAGGAACAACAAAGCATAGCATGGAAAATGGTCTATGAAGAATCACTGGCATTTGCACATACTGCTGAAGATGTGGGCTGCATTCCGAACTTATAAATGACCATCAATCTCGCAGATGATATCCCTGTTCAGTGATCATACACCTCAGTTCTGGAGCCCCAGTACAAAGAAGTAAAAGAAAACATTAAGGATCTTCTTGCAAGAGGGTGGATTGTCAAAACCTCCTGACACAGAAGAAACCCTAAAAATGACTAACTTTGTGGGTCATTGTATAATATTAAAGCATTTGAGTGAATTATATGGTGATATGTTACCATAGGTATAATATATAATTAAGAATAATGTATTAATGTTCCTTTATTATAAATATTTGCATGTGTGTCTATATGTGATTCCAAATATGGTGATTGTTCACATATGGTAAAGTTGTAAAGAAAGTGATATTACAGATTGATATATCTGTTGAATATGCTTTTATTATTAAGAAGACATATTTTTTACATTAAGAGGGTGAAAAAATAAATTAAATGAGTTTAATAAAGATGCTGACAATCCATGTCTGAGGAAAGCTACTAATTTGTGTCTTGTCTTCGTTTCTTAGATGTCTCATGCCAAAATGAATCTGTCACTCAGGTCCTATGCCTTGTAACAGATGCAAGAGCACTGAGTTTCGTGAATAAAGAGGAATCAATAATAAGCCTATTTTAAAATATTTTATTTGTTTGACTCAATGACATTTAACACCTGCCTTTTGAGTAGTGAGTAAAGCCTGGTTTATTCTCGAAAGGGTTTGTGTGCACAAACTGACATCACCGCGGCTGTCGTCTAGTCTTCATGAGGCTCCATTTTGTGCTAGTGATGGGAAGTCAGATACTTTTCCACGAACCGGTTCTTTCGGATGGTATGCTTTAAAGAACTGGTTCAAAAATCTGGTTCACCAGTTAATTTACGTCATCACTTAATGACGTCACTATATATATAATGCTAATATGCCGGTGTCGTAGAATATACGCACAAACACATTCAATAAAGCCATATGTAAGGGCATATTGCTGATTATAACATTTTATTTAATTAAGTTATAATAATAAGGGTGTTTATTGTCATCAGTGTTTCATTCAGTGATCTGACAATACATCCTACATTAAAGTTTTGCACTTAAAACACCCAATACTGACATTGATATACAAATGTGGATGTTCTACATGTTTAAAGCATAAAAAGTGATTAAACTATTCTTAGAAAGAAATTCTGATCCAGCTCATCACAACTTCAGATATAATCTGCATGCACAATACTCAATAGTAAAAATTGATTACATCTCTCGACTGAAACATTTCACCCCTCAGCAGTTCTCAGTATGTCGGACACCTCCGAAAGAGGCGATTCTCAGTTCAGTGTACTGGTGACTCGCAAACTGCTGTGATTGACGCAATGTAATGCTGATGCAAGAGCTGCTGTCATTGGATCAGTGTACTGTTGACTCGAGAACTGCTGTGATCCACTCAATGTACTATTGACTTAAGAGCTGCTGTCCTCGGATCAGTGTACTGTTGACTCGAAAACTGCTGTAATTTTCATTTTAGGTTGAACTACTCATTGTATATGGCCAGCGAACATGAACTATTATTATCATACTTGGCAAGGTAAATGTAAAGTTCAGCAAAGTGCTTCTTCACTGTTTATTTCTTTCTGGATTAACTGATATTTTCTATGCACTGTAGTCTGTAATTTGGAGAAGAGTGCAACCAAGATGCACGTGAAGTATAAATGCCTCGGATAGTTGAGAGTTGCATTTGCAGGTCACGCTGCGGTGCCAGGCGAAAGTATTAACAAGGCTTGAGGCACAAATCTTTGACTGAAATACCTTAAGAGTGGTGCAACTGTTTCATGAATTTGCCACTAAGTGTGTGACCACTTGCAGCCCTCTGATGCTTGGACATCCATTTGAATAGGTTTCAGTAATGTAATTTTTAACAAATGTATCCTAATTATTTAAGCCAATCTGGCACCTCAGCAGCAAGACATAATTAAGATCATTATATTTTAGCTTCGATAGGCTTAATGTATTCAGATCTGAAATCCATTATGAATTAGACTAATGTGCATGAAGAAGTGACCAGTTAGCTGTTAGATCTGTGCGGGAGTGTTTGGACAAAAAAATAAATGTGTGTGGTTGTGTATGTGTGAAGATGAATGAGCTCTCACAGCTTCGCCTTCTGCTCCGTCATTAGGAACACTTTAATTACTATACAGTGGACAGCGCCCTGGGCCACCTGGTGTTCTCCATGAAATATGATGTTATCGGGGACCAAGAGCATCTTCGTCTCATGCTCAGGTGTGACCATATGTTTCCTTCTCTCCATCCATCCCACTTTTCCATCCTTAGATACTCCTGTCTTTATAAAATGCAAAGAAATATTTTCTCACTCAGTATTTTGTCTTGTTTTGTAGTAAATTTTGTTAGATTTCTCTAAAAGCAAGACTTGATATATAATGTGATTTAGTTTCTCAAGTAAAAGTATCCTATTTTTTAAGGATGTTTAGATATGTTTTCAATAAAACAAGACAAAATTCTGATTAAGAAAAAGATTTATTGTAGTGTACCTGCTTTAAATTAGTCTTTTTGTTCTTTGGCTGATGTCCTGCACAAAGTCTCTATAATGTAGACAAGAGCAGCTAATGATGGGCTTAGTGTCTGGCACAGATCTTTAACTTTGTTGTGAGCTTTGCTTTTTATTGTGGATACTAAGCAGTGCACAGTGATACCTATTCCTTGACAACAACAGTGAGTGTTTCCTGGAACCCACAATAAAAAAATTGTTTTACACAGATTAAACAGGCCAAATTTATATTGCACCCTCATTTCCGCATTAGGCACCAGATGGAAAATATAGGGCAATATGTGTGGGTGGAGGGAAGACAGCAGGATGTTCCTGTTATCAAATCCATGTGACACATTTAACGATGCCACAATGACACTAAGCATAGTTCTGAGCTGTTGATACAGTTAGTGTTACAAATGTAAGTTGGGGCTATAGTGTGTTTTGTAGTAGGAAGCATGTTTCTTTTTTGAGCTGTTAAGAATGAAATCGTTAAATGAGGTAAATGTTAAATTAATGTTAATCATTGTGTTCCATTAAAAAAATCGAAACAATTTTAAAACACAAAGGGCAAAAATGTGTAAGAAGACTTAAGGAAGATATCTTAAACAGAGTTTATGTTTCTTACCCCTTGGCAATTTTGTAAAAGCATACAAAGTTTGACAGATTTATGCTTAACACCCCCGACCCCCCACCCCACCACCACCAATTTGCCAATAGGGTGAGAGAAATAGACTTAATTCATGATATATTCTCTGAAAACAATTTGATATATTTTTAGGCTTTTTAATATTAATAAATAACTAATATTGTCAATTAAATTAATATTGAATCTTGTGTTATGTCATTTTGTGTCTTAAAGTAAATGTATCTTGTCAAAATGTACATTTATCTTTTACATTTACATTTCCAGTTTTAGAAATTTTTACTGGAAACGAATACAAAATTACTTATTAAATAATGCATTTTTGCAGCTTGTATATTGTGTCAACTAATGTCTGTCTGTTTTTACAGAACTAAAATGAAAACATATCACGATGTGATACCAATATCTTGTCTGACCGAATTCCCCAATATCATCCAGATGGCCAAGGTGAGAGTAAATCATGCGAGGAGGGGTGAGGGGTCAGCACTGTTCTTTTCACAGCCTACAGTTTATCACAATTCTCACTGAGTGACATGACTGATTGTCTCACTTCCCCATGAGCCTGTCCTGACCTGCCTGAACAGACAACCATGGTGTTGCATCACTTTTGCAAGATGAAATAAGAATGAGGACAGAATCAATATGTTCCTTCTCTTTTCATCATTCTCAGCTTGTCTGTGAGGAGGTGAATGTGGACCGCTTTATTCCTGTGCTTTACCCAAAGGTATGCAACCTGACACAACACAGTTTTCATTAGTGTTCTGTCTTTGTATTACCCACCTGCCCTGAAGTGATATGCGAAATTCACCAATGTATGATGCAGGATCATTTGTGCTAATTAATTAAAGTGAGACACTGGGAAATAGGGGCAGTTTAAGGGGAGGTCACTGTGTCTTTTTCTGCTCCTCTAAAGGGTTTGCAAGGTTGTGTTAACAGAACAGTTCTTGAAGGACACAGAAAAGAAGTGTCTACTTAAGCTGGTAGCTGCATTTTGGAACACGATAATTGTTTTTTTGCTGGTCCATGTTGGTCATTACATGATCCAAGCTGGCAGACCAAAAAAATAAATACCAAATAAAAAAAGCCACCAGCTGGTTATACAAGCTCAAAATAGTCTTTTTTTCTCTCTTTGTTTGGAACATGGTAGCTGGCTGACCAGCTAATGACCACCTTGGAACAATTA
Source organism: Xyrauchen texanus (assembly GCF_025860055.1). Taxonomy (NCBI): domain Eukaryota; kingdom Metazoa; phylum Chordata; class Actinopteri; order Cypriniformes; family Catostomidae; genus Xyrauchen; species Xyrauchen texanus. The sequence continues at coordinate 22,988,423 of NC_068300.1, forward strand.
ATAAATAGCTTGGACCTGCTTGAAACAACGAATGACCAGTTCAGAGTCGGACCATCTAATAACAAGTTTGGATTACTTAATAACTAGCTTTGTCCAGCTAATACCTGCTTGAAGTAACTAATGACCAGTATGGACTAGCTACTGTAATAACTATCTTGGACAAGCTAATGACCAGCTTGAAACAATTATTGTCCAGCTTGTGCCAGCTAATAACCAACTTAGACAAAGGTATGACCACTTTGGACCAACAAATACTAGCTTAGATCAACTAATGAACAATTAATAACCAGTTTGAATCAGCAAATAGCATGGACGAGCTAATTATTACTGTAGCTTTGACCAGCTAATGGCCAGCTTGAAACAGCCAATGACTAGTTTGGACCAACTAATAAGCAGTTTAGCCCAACTACTGACCACCTAATAACCAGTTTGGCCCAGCTAATTACCAATTTAGACCAACTAATGAACTACTAATGACCAGCTAATTACGCACTTGAAACAACTAATAACCAGTTTGGAACAGCTAAAATGACCAACTTAAACCAAGTAATGACCACTTTGAACCAGCTCAGACTAACTAATGACCATTTTAAATCAGCTAATAACTAGCTTTGACCAACTACAATAATATCCAATTAATAACCAGTTTGGACCAGCTAATAACTAGCTTGGACAGCTAATGAACAGCTTGAAACAACTATTGACCAGCTTGGACCAGCTAAAACTCAACTTGTCTTTGACTATCTAATGAACATCTAATGACCACTTTGGACAAGCTAATAACTATCTTGGATCAGCTAATGACCAGCTTTAAACAACTATTGACCAGCTTGGATCAACTAAAACCCAACTTAGACCAACTAATGACCACTTTAGACCAGCTAATAACTACCTTGGACAACCTAATAACTAGCTTGGACCAGCTAATGACCAGCTTGAAACAACATTTTCCTAGCTTGGACTAGCTTAAAACCAACTTTGACCAACTAATTAACAACTAATGACCATTTTGGACCAGCTAATAACTAGGTTGGACAACCTAATGACTAGCTTGGGCCAGCCAATTACCTGCTTGAAACAACATTTGCCTAGCTTGGACTAGCTAAAAAAACACTTTGACCAAATAAGGAACAACTAATGACCACTTTGGACCAGCCAATAACTACCTTGGACCACCTAATAACTAGCTTGGACTAGCTATTGACCAGCTTGAACCCGCTAAAACCCAACTTAGAGCATCTAATGAACAACTTATTACCACTTTGGACAAGCAAATAACTAGTTTGGACCACCAAATAACTTGCTTGGAACAGCTAACGACCAGCTTGAAACAACAATTGACTACCAGCTATAAATCAACTTAGACCAGCTAATGAACAACAAATGACCATTTGGACCAGCTAAAAACTATCTTGGATAACCTAATAACTAGTTCGGACCAGCTAATGACCATCTTGAAATAACTATTGTGTAGCCTGGACCAACTAAAAACCTACTTTGACCATCTAATGACCACATTGGACAAGCAAATAGCTAGTTTGGATGACCTAATAACTTGCTTGGACCAGTTAATAACCAACATGTAACATCGAATGACCAGCTTGGACCAGCTAATAGCTTTGACCAGCTAATGAGCAGCTTTAAACAATTAATTACCAGCTAAGACCAACTAAAGACCAATAATGACCAGTTTGGACCAGCAAATCACTACCTTTACCCAGCTATTGACCTGCATGAAACAGATATTAATCCACTTGGACCAGTTAGAGATCAGCTACCATGTTTCAAAAAACTGTTTTCATCTTAAACTGGATTTTCCAGCAGGTCTCTTTATTTATATTGTCTAACCTCTCCCTCAGGCCTCCAGACTCATTGTCACTTTTGATGAACATGTCATCAGCAATAACTTCAAGTTTGGAGTTATTTATCAGAAGTTTGGACAGGTAAGTCGAATGGGGAGTCTTATCTCCTTGATCTTATTCACAATCTCTTATTGATCTGATGCACAGAGATTAATTGGTGCTGTAACTCATTTTTGTAAGTCACCTTTCTTCAGATTTCCTCAACAACACCTTCACATAGATGTCTAGCACACTGGAAGATTTTATGAAACAAAAAAACTATCAAAGTAGACCTTTTCCCTCTCTACCTCACAGTGGCTCCTCAGTTTATACAGTGGCAACAAACAAACCGTTGCCTCTTTTTGTCTTGTATTAAAATCATGAGGCTATTGTTGTCTGAGCACCCAGAGGAGAGGTTTGATTGAATCAGCTCCTTTAATGCTGTTTATAGGAGCAAAGCTGGGAATCTGAGAGGTTCTCTGAGGAAGCCTACCTGCAGCACCCTCAGCATATTAGCATGACAAAAGAGGCAGCAAACTGCCCCTGAAGAGCCTCTTCATCTCACAGATCTGTGTGTTTACACACAACCTTTCCAGTGTGGGCAGCAAGAACATTGGCCCCTGCACAGAGGCCCTTGATGGGATATGTGCATGTTTATGCTTTAGTCCTCAAAACTATTCAACAGCACTTCCGCTTCACCCTCCTTGACTCTAAATGGGAGAATATGTTTATTCAGAGGAACAATTAGAATTTCCATCAAGCTAACTGACTCATAATTATGAGCCATTTAGGTTTGCTAATTTTAGAGTTTACTTTTGTCCTCAGTAAGATGCTCTTGCCTTTTTGTGAAAGTTCATTTAATTTGGGGTTTATTTAATTTTTATTTTTTTTTATCCCATTTTCTCCTCAATTTGGAATGCCCAATTCTCACTATTTTGTAGGTCCTCGTTTTGGCACGGTTAATCACCTCTATCTGGGTGGCGGAGGACAAGTCTCAGTTGCCTCCGCTTCTGAGACAGTCAATCCGTGCATCTTATCACGTGACTCGTTGTGCATGTGTCACGTTCCCCTGTTGTCTGCCCTGTGTTCTGTGTCTCACCAGTCTATTGTTTAGAACTACATTTCCCACAATCCACCTGCCATCATCACTGCCATTTTGTGTCATTGTTCACACCTGTTTATCATTTGTAATCATCCTGTCCTTGTGTATTTATACCCTGGTTCTTTGTTCTGTCTTTGTCAATCGTTGAATGTTGTTGTTAGCCTGGTGTGTGTTCCCTGCCCGAGTTGTCAGTTTTTGTTTTCATCGTGTTCCTAGTTTTATGTTTATTTCCCCATTGAGGGTTTTCCTTTGTGTTTTATTGATTTGACTGTTTTAATAAAGTGAGCTTGCATTTAGATCCGCTCTCCTCGTCTGCTTCGCTGCCTCATTCGTAACAGAACGATTGACTACCACATGGATCTAGCAGCTTGCTTGGTGAATTTCCGGATCCTTTGCCTCAGGCAGGAGGACCGCCCTTTAGAGGACCACGTCCAAGATTTTCTGGAGCTGGCACGCATCTCTGACTTCCCCGACTACGCTCTGGTGGCATTCTTCCGGGGTAACTTACACGAGTCTCTGAGGGAACTGTTGCCGCCAGCGAATGGTTGCTGGACACTCCTCAGTTTCGTGGAGGAGACCTTGCGAGTCAGCGGATCGCCGCTCACTGTGGACATACGGGAGGATGATGCTGCCACTCCTCCCACAGTGTTGGTACTCCATTCGCCCATGGTTCGTCCCTTCACGCCTGTCCCGGTCTGCGAGCCAGAGCCCTCGCCTGCTCCGGTCAGCGAGCCAGAGCCAGAGCCTGCCCCGGTCAGCGAGCCAGGGCCCTCGTCAGCCACGGTCAGCGAGCCAGAGCCCTCGTCTGCCCCGGTCTGCGAGCCAGAGCCCACGCCTGCCACGGTCAGCGAGCCAGCGCCTGTAGCCTCGACCGTCCCTGAGCCAGCGCCTGTAGCCTCGACCGTCCCTGAGCCAGCGCCTGTAGCCTCGACCGTCCCTGAGCCAGCGCCTGTAGCCTCGACCGTCCCTGAGCCAGCGCCTGTAGCCTCGACCGTCCCTGAGCCAGCGCCTGTAGCCTCGACCGTCCCTGAGCCAGCGCCTGTAGCCTCGACCGTCCCTGAGCCAGCGCCAGTAGCCTCGACCGTCCAAGAGCCAGCGCCAGTAGCCATGACCGTCCAAGAGCCAGCGCCTCTCGAGCCTCCAAAGGCTCCTCCTCCCGAGCTTTCCAGAGCTCCTCCTCCCGAGCTTTCCAGAGCTCCTCCTCCCGAGCTTTCCAGAGCTCCGCCTCCCGAGCTTTCCAGAGCTCCGCCTCCCGAGCTTTCCAGAGCTCTGCCCTCCGAACTTTGCAGAGCTCTGCCTCCCGAGCTACTCGAGCCTTCCAGGGCTCTGCCTCTCGAGCCTTCCAGAGCTCCGCCTTCTGAGCCTCCCGAGCTTTCCAGGGCTCCGCCTTTCAAGCTTTCCAGAGCTTCACCTCTCGAGCCTCCCAGGGCTCAGCCTCTCGAGCCTTCCAGGGCTCCGCCTCTCAAGCCTCTCGAGCCTTCCAGGGCTCCGCCTCTCAAGTCTCTCGAGCCTCCCAGGACTCGGCCCCTCAAGTCACTCGAGTCTTCTAGGGCTCCGCCCCTCAAGCCTCTCGAGCCTTCCAGGGCTCCACCTCCCAAGCCTCTCGAGCCTTCCAGGGCTCCACCTCCCAAGCCTCTCGAGCCTTCCAGGGCTCTGCCTCCAGAGCCTCTCGAGTCTTCCACGGCCCTTCTCCCCGAGCCTCCTACGGCTCCACCTCCCGAGCCTCCTACGGCTCTGCTCCCAGAGACTCCAGAGCTTCTTATGGCTCTGCCTCCCGAGCCTCCTACGGCTCCACCTCCCGGGCTCTCTAGGACTCCGCTCCTCAAGTCTCTCGAGCCACCCAGGGCTCCGCCTCCAGAGCCTCCTACGGCTCCGCCTCCAGAGCCTCCTACAGCTCTACTCCCAAATACTCCAGAGCCTTCTAGAGCTCCGCCTCCCGAGCCTCCTACGGCTCTGCTCCCAGAGACTCCAGAGCTTCCTACGGCTCCACCTCCCGGGCTCTCTAGGACTCCGATCCTCAAGTCTCTGGAGCCACCCAGGGCTCCGCCCCCAGAGCCTCCTACGGCTCTACTCCCAAAGACTCCAGAGCCTTCTAGAGCTCCGCCCCTCGAGCCTCCTACGGCTCTGCCCCCAGGGACTCCAGAGACTGCCAGGTCTTCGCCTCTGAAACCTCTTATGGTGCCACCTTCCTCAGCTCTGCCTCCTGAGCCTTCCTCGGCTCCGCCTCCTGAGCTTCCAGAGCCTCCCTCAGCATCGTCTCCAGAGCCCCTCTCAGCTCCGCCCCCGGCCCCTGTCCTGTGGCCTCCTCCCAGGCCTCCTGACCCGGCCCCTGTCCTGTGGCCTCCTCCCAGGCCTCCTGGAGGCCTCCTGACCCGGCCCCTGTCCTGTGGCCTCCTCCCAGGCCTCCTGACCCGGCCCCTATCCTGTGGCCTCCTCCCAGGGCCCCTGACCCAGTCCCTGTCCTGTGGCCTCCTCCCAGGGCCCCTGACCCAGTCCCTGTCCTGTGGCCTCCTCCCAGGCCTCCTGACCCGGTCCCTGTCCTGTGGCCTCTTCCCAGGCCCCCTGAACCAGTCCCTGCCCTGTGGCCAGCTCCCAGGCCCCCTGAACCGGTCCCTGCCCTGTGGCCAGCTCCCAGGCCTCCTGAACCAGTCCCTGCCCTGTGGCCAGCTCCCAGGCCTCCTGAACCTGTCCCTGCCCTTGTGGCCCCAGGACTCCCTGCCTGCCTCCTGTGCACCCTTGGACTTCCTGCCTGCCCTTTGTGCCCCCCAGGACTTCCTGCCTGCCTTCTGTGCCCCCTTGGACTTCCTGCCTGCCCTCTGTGCCCCCTTGGACTTCCTGTTTGCCCCTTGTGCTCCCTTGGTCTGTCTGTTTGCCCCCCTTCTCTCCTTTGATTTTTTTAGTTTTTGTTTTCTTGGAGTATTCCCTTTTTTCTGAGGAGCGTCTGGAAGCCGCTCCTTTGAGGGGGGGCTATGTCACGTTCCCCTGTTGTCTGCCCTGTGTTCTGTGTCTCACCAGTCTATTGTTTAGAACTACATTTCCCACAATCCACCTGCCGTCATCACTGCCATTTTGTGTCATTGTTCACACCTGTTTATCATTTGTAATCATCCTGTCCTTGTGTATTTATACCCTGGTTCTTTGTTCTGTCTTTGTCAATCGTTGAATGTTGTTGTTAGCCTGGTGTGTGTTCTCTGCCCGAGTTTTCAGTTTTTGTTTTCATCGTGTTCCTAGTTTTGTTTATTTCCCCATTGAGGGTTTTCCTTTGTGTTTTATTGATTTGACTATTTTAATAAAGTGAGCTTGCATTTAGATCCGCTCTCCTCGTCTGCTTCGCTGCCTCATTCGTAACAGCATGACACAGCAGAGACTCCGCATGTGGAGGCTCATGCCACTCTCTGCGATCCATGCACCTCCCTAGTAACCGAGCCAATTTGGTGCTTATGAGACCTGGCTGGAGTCACTCAGCACGCCCTGGATTCGAACTCGCGACTCCAGGGGTGGTAGTCAGCGTCAATACTCGCTGAGGTACCCTAATCTGGAGTTTATTGAACACTGGGATTTAGGCTCTAATATAATGTACCCTGTTCTTGTTTTTGTGATATTGCTGTTTTTTTGAAAGGCTGTACTACTTTGTTATTTGTTCAATAATTCAAGTAATAATAATGAATGAGGCTTTTGTATTGCACAGACCTCAGCAGAACCATCCACTACACCTGTCAGCGTCATGTGTCTACTGCTAAGGGCACTTGAATGCAGATGTCTGTGTTAAACTTATCCGCATTCAGTGTATTTTTACCTGTGCAGACATCAGAGGAGGAGTTATTTGAGAATAACGAAGAGAGTCCTGCATTTGTGGAGTTTTTAGAATTTCTGGGACAGAAAATTGAGCTCCATGACTTCAAAGGGTAAAGACATAAACAGAACTGCTTTTACTCTTTCTCTCTGTCTGTATAACAGAATCAGATTAATAGTTTTACAGCTTGCATGAATTAAAAGAAAAGTGTTGGTAATATTTGAGTTTAGAAAATGGGGCCCAATAGTCTGAGACCACTTTGAAAATTTGGAAACCAAATTTAAACTTGTGCACTAATAAATAAGCAAATAAGCAAGATTTTGGGGCATTCCAATTACAAAGAAATTCTGAAAATGTTAAAATATACATTTTGCATGAATACATTTGTATCAAATTAGAAAAATGCTATATATTTTCACTAGTGGTCTCAGATTTTGGGATCCTACTGTATCTCCTCAACTGATTGTTCTTGAGGAATTTTCATAAAGATATCTCTATTACTGTATAAAGGATCCTTAATTAAGGATTGACTGTCATTTGTATGTTTTATGTAAGTGATAGCCTTGCACAACCCTTCAAATACAGTATGTTGTCTTCTGCTAGGTTTCGTGGTGGGTTGGATGTGACGCATGGACAGACAGGCTCTGTGTCTGTGTACCACAACTTCCATAACAAAGAGATCATGTTCCATGTGTCAACAATGCTGCCTTATACAGAAGGTGATACACAGCAGGTATTCGCAACCCAACCTCGCTGTAGTTCAGGCAATGAGAGGTGTCATTTGTATCGTGTTTGCCTTGTTCCACTCTAACTATAATCAATCATCAATAGACTATGAATCATAAACCTCTTGTTTAGGAAGCATTGGAGAGAAGTTTAATCAGCAGTCCCTGATTATCTGTTTTTGTAGATACAAGGGCTGTTAATTAATTAAACATTTTTAGTTGAATTAATTACATGACAATTAATTAATCAAATTTAATATTTGCTTAGAAAATCCCCCAGTTGAAGACAATTCAAACACATTACCAGTATATTAATGTAACAGGCAAAAGCATTGAAAAGACATTACAAAAAGTGGCTTTAAAAGTCACACAATGTGTTGTATTTACACATAGTCACTATATGCATATTACTGGCCTGCAGTCCACTGTAATCCATTTTGCAAATGACATTTTCAAGGTAGTCATAGTTCAAGGTAGTTCAGACCGTTTACGTTCTTGCGTTAAAAAAGCTAGACACAGCACAAAGAACGGAACAGAATGCAGATGTTGCTTTTGTCATACACAACAGCTTCCTGTCATGTATACACACTCTACAGATCTGTTAGGTTTAGATAAGGGATTTGGGTAAGGGCATAATATTAATAAGCATGACCTTGACACCTTGCCTGCGGAACGTGTGCTTACACCGCATTACACATCTGGGCATTTGCACATAATGAAATCATACAAATTCATTTGAACGAAATCATACAAAATCATATGAAATAGCCAACTCATAAAATATGTAAAATTTTTGAAAAATGCATCTTGCATTCTGTCTCATTGTGTTGTGCCCTAACTTTAAACACAAGAATGTTTCTGCGCTGACTGTAGACTACCAAAAACTGCTTTTAATTTCTCAGGTATGGGTCATGGTTCACAGTGTTTATTGTACTAAAGTTAATTGTAGTTAAATGCACTGAATTACCACATTAAATTGACAGCCTTAGCTTGATTTGTGCCTTGATGTGAAATGAGAAATAAGCCAGATAGGTAGTAAGCCATCTGGATTGACAGGAGGGGTGAAATCTGTGGGGCAGATGCTGTTTCCTGCAGCCACAAACTTTTACTGCACTGGCAGATGATTGTTGACTCACAATGTGACCTTTATTTTGCACCTTCACTGGCAGCACTGCAGCCTCTGAGGAGCAGTGTTTTAAAGCTCACTCCTCAGGGAATCTTCTACATTTAGAACAGATATACAGAGCTCCTCTCTCTCTCTGTCAAATGTGCACTCACTCTACAGTAATTTGAAGTTGACAGCAGATAGGGATTGTTGTTGAACTGATGTCCAGGTTTAAATGGACAGCACAAAAAGCCCAATTTCTACCCTCAAACCTCTGTGTACCACTGCCAGCCACTTGTTTAGACTTCAACGCACTTAAAGGGATGGTTCATCCAGAAATGAAAATTCTGTCATTATCTAATAACCGTCATGTTTTTCCAAACCCATATGACTTTCTTTCACCTATGGATCACAAAAGGCGGTGTTTGGCTGAATGTTAGCCTCAGTCACCATTCACTTTCATTGTATAGAAAAAGAGCAACATACTTTGAAGAAAAAATCAAGTATTTAGAACATCATGAAAATGATTTTCATTTTTAGGTGAACTAACCCTTTATTTTATAATGAACCCTTTTCTAACTACACAGACAAGATTAGCAAGTGATTTTATTACACTTAAATCATATTAGCATGTAATATGTTTACATGTTATGGCTATACTTTTGAAATTATGTGTATTTTAGAGTTATGGACTTGCCCCATTCACAGTGTCTAACTGTAACTGTGATTTACCTTTGCCTTTTTTTAAGAAACGAGGTGCGAGTTGAAAATATTTTTTTTGTGGTAATCAGTATTATACCGCAAATGCTGTTGATTGAGCTAAACTTGTATGAACCCTGAACATTCCTTTAAACACAAAAAGAACATTGTTTATGACCTTGGCATTATTGACAGAAAGGAAACCTCAAAAATCAATGGAATTTATCATCACATTGCCAGAGGTGTGCACTCATCACCACAGTGGTTTGCATTCATATTCTTTTATGATTGGCTTGAAAGTTCTTCTAATCCACTTTGTATTTTGCAAATGAAATCACTTGAGCTTGTATATTGAAGGTTCAACTATTACATAAGAGCAGATTTTAAATGAAGGATTATAAAAATAAACTCTATCTTTCTCTCTCTATCCCCATCTGTTATCACAGCTGCAGAGGAAGAGGCATATAGGAAATGACATTGTGGCCATCGTGTTTCAAGAAGAGAGCACTCCATTTGTGCCAGACATGATTGCCTCCAACTTCCTTCATGCCTATGTTGTGGTGCAAGTGGAGAATGCTTGTTCTGACAATGTCCTATATAAGGTACATCTTCACAGTAATACTGCAGTCTAGCACTTCTGTAGCACCCCTCTATGAGTTAGTAAATTCTAAATGTATTTGTCATTGTGCAGGTTTCAGTAACAGCACGAGATGATGTCCCATTCTTTGGGCCACCCCTTCCGAACCCAGCCATTTTTAAGAAAGTGAGTTTCTATGTCGCATTCTTTAGGTTTTTTTTTTGTTAGCTGATGTTTTATAGTTCTTCTTATGTGTCCTCGTCTAATGCTTTTTCTAAGGATGAGTACCATTAATAGACAGTTTCATGCATACTGTACCACTGTAAAGGCTTTTCTTGGCACTCCAAAGAAGACAGACTTGTGTAGACCGCTGAAGGACAGGTACATGTTGTATTTAGAAGCTTTCTATAGAGCTCTTCCTGAACCCATTGACCCTGTGCTGACACAGAGCAGTGACCAAATGTTATTGTCAGTAGCTGGGTTGCCATCCAACTATTTTTATGCACATTTTCAAATTACGTATAAGAAATCCTGAATGGAAATTCTTGACATGGGAATCAACTCTAAAAATGAGCTTAAAATATAATTGTCATGGTCCTGGGTTGGGTTTTTATTTGACAGAACCGTGGCATTATCGCCCCATGTCTGCCTTGTGTTTCGTTGTCTGTCTTTGTGTGAACATGTGGTTTCGGTCGTATTCCCTGCCTTGTGAATTTTGTCTGTCTTGTTTCATGTTGGGTGCATGGTGTCTGGACCCTGACTTCCTGTCTGGCTTGGTTTCGGTCTGTGTCGAGATCTGGACACTCGTGCTCCATGTCTGTCTGTTAATGGGTGCATCGTGCTTATGTCATCTTGGCAGTATGCACTAGCGTCAATAGTTTGTCTGTCCCTCGTGAACACGGGTGTGTGGTGCGCGTTGCACGATGGATCGTGAGCTGTCTTCATGTTGTGCTGAGGTTCATTGCCTCATTATCTTGTCGATGTGCGCTCATGCCATTTGGGTGTTTTGTTGTCTTGTGAGAGTGCGTGGCTTTGTTTTGTTTCTGTAGCACCACATTTCTCTCTGTCTTACATCATACCCTGCCTCCTTGCTTGCTTATTATTAGTTAATTTACCTCACCTGTCCCTTGTTAACCCGTTTGATTTCTCTCCATTTTTTAGTCTCCTCGTGTGTGCTGTCCAGTACCAGTTCGTCTTGTTTCCAGTCTTGTGCGTTCCAGTCAGTCTTGTTTGTTTCTCTAGGTCATGTCAGTCCTGTTTATCAGCCCTATTCCTGTTCGGTTGGTCCTGATTCCCCATTAACCTCTGCCACACCCCTGGATTATTCGTTTTCCCCTACAAGGTTGTTTATTTTAGTTTTCCCCATTGTTGGAGTTTTGGTTTGTTTTTAATTGATTTTTGTATTTTAAATAAATTCCTTGTTTTTTTTTAATCACTGCGCTTGGGCGCCTGAGCCTCTGTCATTCTCTGCACTCCTGACAGTAATGAGCTAGAAGGTGGTGGATTTTCTGGTGTTTCACATTAGTTAAAATTCACATTAAGGTGATGGAAACAGTTTTTTTCACAAAACGATGATATGTTTTGACCATTCTTGCACGTGTTAGGAGTGTGCGATAGCTTGATGTGACTTACCCATCGAAAAGTCCAACCTTGGCACATAATTATTCGAATATAGCCCTTGACATTCAGAAGTGTTAACCCAGAGCTGGTCCTTACAATCTGCCAGAACAATTTTTTAGTGTGGGCACTCCCAGGTATACAGAGTCTGACAGCATGTCGGCATATCAGCCATTTCTGCCCTCATTATATCAGATATTACATTTATTCTGCTGCATCTCCTGGCAGCATTTAATGAAACAAGGTACAATTGTTCCAATCCTGCAAATAAAACTCTCCCTGAAGCATTGAGGTCATTCAGCTGCTCCAGCATGACAAGTCAGGCTCCCTCAAGATAATGCACATGACGTAGTGAATGGAAACACGCAACGATTCGTATTTTCATTAGTCTCATTTTTAGAAATATTATAAACAATGTGAAACATTTCAATGTAAACCCAGCTAGTGAAAAGTTCGATAGAAATACATACTTGGTCAATTTCAATGTAAACCCAGCTAGTGACAAGTTCGATAGAAATACATACTTGGTCAATATTGTGTTCCCTAAAGATGTAAGAATCTAAACAAATGGAACATTTAGATGCAAATTAATCAAATAAATGTATTTAGCTTTCGGTAGAATGTAGTGCTAGCAAGGCCAAGGTCATGGGTTCAATTCTCTTGAAGTATGGATGCAAATCAAGCATAGTATCAGTTCAGGCAGGTCACGCAAATCAAGCTCACACTCAGCTGATGCTCATCTGATCATGTCGTCTAACAAAACAATTCAGACGCTTATTAGAGGGATCTTATTTAAGCCCTCCATTTATTCATTGCCTTAGCTGCCTTTCCATTGCATGGATGCAAGCTCCACTTAACACCCTCCCTATCCCCAGCTCTCGTATGGCAGCTTTGCTTTTTAGCGTTCTCTACAACTGTCTTATGTTCTGCACTGTAAGAATACATCTGACTGCCAGTTTGGAATTCCTATATTCAATGTGTTGTTGCGCCTTGTTCTTGATTTACCAACTTGATAAACAGTATTTGAAGTTCTTAAAGTGTCCATTTAATCTATTATGCAATGAAGGATTGTACCTTGTTGAACTGTCATAATGTTTGAAGAAAAAAGTACTATGTTGTAGGGCAGGGCGATATGGCAAAAAAATAAAATCGTGATTTTTTTTTTTTCAAACTTAAGGATGATTTATGATCCTTGATTTGATTTCCTACATTTAAAGGTATTTTTCAAAAAACTAACTCCAACATTTTTCAAATTACATGTTCCTTATTAAAAGTCAAGGCAACCTGGTTAGACAAATCAGTTTTTTTTTCAGTATAGAAAACACACAGAAAGTTGACAACAGTGTAAAAGTAAAATTAATTAAATCAAATTTTATTTAAAATAAAACTGATGTTCAGAAATAATAGTATAATATAAGAAAACTACAAAATACCTCAAAGCCAATTTAGGTATTATTTGTTTCTGATCTAGAATTTATATATTTGTAATTTCTAGAAGTCATCTAGAAATAGTCTAGAAAAATTATCTAGAAAGTATTTTTAGTATATCATTCAATTTGTATGTATAACCATAAACACCTGCAGATAGAGTTAAGCTATCAGAAAAATGTCAGTGTTTTTATCCCCTTTTATCTCCCAATTCCCACTACTTAGTAGGTCCTAGTGGTGGTGCAGTGATTCATGTTAATCCAGGTGGCAGAGGACAAGTCTCAGTTGCCTCCACTTCAGAGACATCAGTCTCTGCATCTTATCACATGGCTCGCTGTGCATGACACCGCAGAGACTCCCAGCTTGTGGAGGCTCATGCTACTCTACGCGATCCACGCACAACTTACCACTTGCCCTATTGAGAGCGAGAACCACTAATCATGACCACGAGGAGGTTACCCCATGTGACTCTGGACCAATTTGGTTGCTTAGGAGACCTGGCTGGAGTCACTCAGCGCACCCTGGATTTGAACTCGCGATTCAAGGGGTGGTAGTCAGCGTCAATACTCTGTGAGCTACCCTGGCCCCCAATTTCAGTGTAGTTGAAAATGCAAGAATCAAAAATTTCAGTTTAAAATAATGACGTTATTTTAAACTGAAATAGTTTAAAATAACGTCAGTCAGTGCTGTGAGCATGTGGTGCCCTCTAGTGGAACATGCTGAGAAGAGCAGCAAAATGAAATTCTATCGCAGTTTGTCAAAATGACCGCTTCGCTTCCTAAATGTTGGGTATAAATACAGTACATTTGAAATATGACACAGAACAAAGTAATAATTAGCAATCTTTCTGAACCATCATGGTAAAAGGAGATGTGGATTATTCTCCCATTTATAGCCTATACATTATATGATTTGAAATCAAGCGCCCATAACTGTCACGTACTGTAGGCTATGTTATAACACTTTTATTATAAACACATTTCTGTTGACATCTCAGAAAATGTAGCTTAGTGATTTATGATTTATATCTACCTACAATCACACTATACAAATGTACTGGAAATATTACCAGCTTTTATATCGGTCTCTGTGTTGTTAACCCTCTGGGGTCTGAGGGCCCTGGAGAAGTTTTGGCATGCCTTGGCATTTGTGCTTTTTTCAGTTGCTTAAAAACACATTAATGGCTAAAGTCTGATAACACTGTATTCAACACAAACTGGGCTACAATAATATGTGAGCAACATGTGTGTACATGTTTGTATTTTTGAGAAAATAATGTTTATGCATGGTTTTTGAAAAAATAAAATGTTTAAGTCATTGAAATAAGGTCATATAACACATACTCAACATTTGTCCACAAGACTTTTGAGAACTGGATCTTGTAGCCTAGAGTTTTTGCTACAAAATTATGTGAAAACTTTTCTGATCACTCATTCATACAAAACAATGTAGTCATTGAACTTTTGTAAGACACTTTTAGTGTTAGAAAGGTCGTATGCGAGGAGGCGTGAACTATCATGAATATTGAGGTGATTCACACCTGAAGAGACAAAAGACCCCTCCACTGGGCATATCAATGAGGAATGTGACAGAAAGAGAATGAATGTGAGGAGACTTAATGATCAAAATCAAGTTTAAGTTAAAAGAAGTAATCTGACTATACATTTTCTTTATATAAAGACTTTACTTAATTTTAGACCTACACTACCGTTTAAAAGAAGTCTCTTCTGCTCACCAAAATTGCATTTTTTTTAAATCCAAAATACAGTAAAAACAGTGATATTGTAAACTCTTTTTACAATTTAAAAGAAAATTTTTCTATTCGAATATATTGTAAAATGCTATTTGTGATCAAAACTGAATTTTCAGCATCATTACTGCAGTCTTCAGTGTCACATGATCCTTCAGAAATCATTATAATATGCAGATTTTCTAATATGGGCATATTTAAAGTGCATTTTACTCATTTACACCAGAACAGATATTTGCAAGCACAAGCTTTGTTGATGATAATGAGGCAGCATAATTACTATGTTAAAATATAATCTAAACATTCATATTATTTTTATATCATATTACATATCATATTTATATCATACAGCATTCAATTTAAATACCTGCTTTAGCCGAAACAGCATTTAAATGTAACTAAAACTTGCTAATTAGGACATATTTCAAATTTGGCTGGCAAGTCTGGAAACAGTACCACTAGTAAAATATGTAGATGTTTATATAAAATAGCATGTCAGCTAATGAAAACTAAATGACTTACTCATCCGAAACCGTATCCTTGGCTGGATCAAGTCTCTCTTCAAAATACAAACGTTCATCTGAGTCCCGCTCTTCTTCTAAGGAAAATGTTTACTTTTCGTCACTATCCAGGAGTTTCCTCGCTTGTGTATCGTGCTGTCTTTCAAACGCACAGAAAAGTGAATGAACTTTGTTTTTACGGCACAGTCGGAGTGTTTACCATTTGCATTGATCATCTCAGCACATTACCGTATGAATAGCACCCTCTGCCAGTAGGTGTGATCACATTTGGGATAATTAGTTGAGCCAGGAGAAACTGTACATTGCTTAGTTTCATGCAGATTACATTGCAGGAGAATATTTGTTTTAAATTTGAATTGTTTTATTGAAAAGTAGACATTTTAAGCTTTCTATAGACATACAGTATGTTTCATGATTGTGTGATAAGTATTAACAGTTTCAGTTCATTTTTGTGACCTGTTTCAGAAATATGCTCGTGCACATTGACAGCTGACAGCTCACCCTTTTTATTTTCTTTATTTTACAAAAGCACAAGGTTTTGTTGTTATTTTGAGTGTACACAAATAAAAGTAGATCCTTTATAGTCTCTAATGATGTCTTACACTTATCTGTATACCCCAAAATGATGGAGTTGATGTTGAAATTATGTTGTTTTTGCTGTAATGACAAAAAAATGACACGCCGGCACGTCCGTCGACCCCAGAGGGTTAACCTATGTTACATTGGAGTGGCCACACATATTTCCACACATGCTCAGCTTATTAAAAAATCAAACAAATCGCCCAGCTCTACTATGTTGTAATATTTTTTGTAATATTCTGAATGTTTGGAGAGATTGCCCAGAACAGAACCATTCAGTTAACAGCAAATGGTTGCTTTAATTGTCTATAAGTGAATAAAGTATTCATTCAAGTATTCATTTAACAGAAGTGGGTCCTGACTTAAAATAAAATATATAGGGGAGAACGGGTGAGACTGAAGGCCATTTGCTTTGTTCCGAAACAGGGACTGGGTGCTTATTTTAAACATGCAATTATATCTAATATAGGTGCCAAAAGGCTATATCCATGTTTTGATGATGAATTACGGAGTCATGCTGATCTACAGATGTCTTCTCCAAAGATCATTCAGTTATGTTCATGGTTTTTATAAGGATATTGTTTTGTTCGTTAGTCCGTTGGGTTGGTTTGCATTCTCACCACAAGCAAACCTCTCAAGAGTTCATTTGCAATCAGTCCGAGACCACCTCGTTCAGGCAGTCGATTGTTTTCGTGCAGATCCAAGTGTGATTGCCGTGGTCATATATGCCTAAATGAACCAAACTAAGGCAGAAAACGTGCCAGGTGTGAAAACGCCCTTGTTGTCACAATTATCCCAGTTACTAAATTCTAATTCTCTGTAACTACTCATTAAAAAGTGTGACAACTAGCCCTTTTGTCATTTAATTGTCATTTATGACTTTTCTGTCCACTCTCTCTGACAGGGGGCAGAGTTTCATGAATTTCTACTTACAAAGCTGATCAATGCTGAGTATGCCTGCTACAAAGCTGAGAAATTTGCCAAATTGGAGGTGAGTGACTGGAAGATATCAGAATACTAATACAGACATTGTGTAAGCTTACATGACAAATGTTCCTGTGGCTCAACTGCTAGAGCATGGCTGTAGCAACACTAAGGCCATGGGGTAATTACCAGCAAAACACATGGACTGATCAAATTTATATCTTGAATGCAACTGTAAATCACTTTGGATAAAATAATCTTCTAAATGCTTAATGCTTGTCTGACATTTAGTTGTACCATCTAAATTCAAATATTATAACAAAGTTTATGTCACCAGGAGCGCACCCGATCTGCCCTACTGGAGACCCTGTATGAGGAGTTGCACATCAACAGTCAGGCCATGATGGGTCTGGGAGGAGAGGAGGACAAACTGGAGAATGGAGGAGGAGGAGGAGGGGGTGGGGGCTTCTTTGAGTCTTTCAAGGTAATCCAGGCGGACACAGGACACAGTTATATAGACACTTGGGGTGGCTGGGTCTCTTGGAGGGCACTATCAGTAAATACAACATAAAAGGCAGGAATGTTTGTAAAGCTTTTCTGCGACTGTGATGTACCTCACTGAATTTGTGAATGGTGGATGTGGTGTATTCTGAGTGCTCTATATAAATGTTAGAGCTCATATATTTTTTACTGTTGTGCTATGAAGAGAGTGGGTCTTTTATGGAGTAGTTTATATTAAGTGTCTTTTTTGATCTTGGTGCTATTGTTCTTTATGACGGGATCTGGATGCCATCATTATGACTCCATCTGCCGATGATGTAGCAGTGCCTAAATTAAATCACCCATTTCTGTAATTAACACTAATTAGTTCTATTAGCACGTTGTCATGCACTCATGAGAATTGCCTTAAAGATATAATGTGCTCTACAGTATTTTGCTTCTCAGCAAATTAGTAAGTTGTAAATGATTAATCACAATATATCACAATATATAATGTACATAATTTAGAGGGACAATTCATCCAACATATGAAAATGAAAAATGTCTGGATTTTTGGTTTGGAACAACATCCTCATGTTGTTCCAAACCCATAAGACTTTCTTTCTTCTGTGGAACACAAAAGGAAGAATCTTAATCTCATCATCAGTGTTGGGTAAGTTGCTTAAAAATAGTAATCAACTACTAATTACATATTATTGCTCTAAAATTGTAATCAGATTACTTACATAATTACTTCATTGAAAAAGTAATCACATTACTAATTACTTTACTTTTATTTATTGCTCATTGTTTCAAACATGTCATACAATCAGCGCCTCACATTTCTCCTTCACAATGACTTTTGGGCTTTAATTCATATATTCTGCATAAATGATATATTACAAATAGGCAAAACCCTACAATGTACTTAATAAGTAATTAAATCAATTGAACATTAGTAACTGTAATCTGATTGCAATAATTTAGAATGTAATTTGATTACAGTGGCTAATTACTTTTTTATTGGATTACACCCAACACTGGTCACTATTCCCTTTCTTTGTATCAAAAAAAGATGGGGGGGGGGTCCATCTTTGTTCCATGGAACAAAGGCTTGGAACAACATAAGAGTGAGTAAATTATTACAGAATGTATCCCTTTAACATTCTGATTTTTATTGTACATCTGTGGTGTACATAGAGGTTATTTGGTCAAGTAGAGTGGAATTTCCATGCCCGCAGACATGTGTTCAGCAGTTAGCCACATAATTGAAGGTGCTCAATTTCTTCATTCATTGAGTGTGGTCAAAGAGACATACAAATTGGTCAAGGGTCCTCATAAACAATTTTCATCTTCACACTTTTATACTGTTATTTTGCCTTCAACAATCACTCAAACACACAGTTTTCATTATCTGGTTGTCTATAGCCAAAACTCATTAAAATAGAGGATGTTTTCTTGTGTAACATATTTTATGACGTAACTGTTCTGTGGTTGTGGCAATTTGGGAGTTTTCCCTAGAAAATGGGCAGTACTTTAGTAGTAATGTATTTAATCAATATCCATTATGATTCTGGAGAGCAGCCCACTCACAAGCTGTTCTGCCATTTAATGGTTGCAAGCTTCAGCAGTGCAAAGCCAAGCTCTGATTGACTTCATGTGCTCAGCTAATCTGGATACAAGATTCATTTCATTCCATCCATTCTCCATCTGGCCACATGCTCTTTTCTTTAATGGACAAATCTGCATTCAAAAACAGCTCTCATCTGTGGTTTTCTCAGGTGTTCTCATTGGCCAAGTTTTTAGAAACTGATGCGTCTCCCACCTTGATTTATTGGCTATAGACCCTTTCTACACCAAATCCATTGCCCCACCCTGACATGCTGCCGCTCAACATGTCTCCTCCCCATCTCTCCCTGTGCTGTAGCGTGTGATCCGCAGCAGAAGCCAGTCTCTGGACACCATGGGCCTCAATATAAGGAAGTACACAGTCTCCAATAGTCACAGCGGCAGTTTCACCCACAACAACAACAACCACTCACCAGAGACCCCCAAAATACCTGGTATAGTAAGTAACCCCCTACTGGCTTCCCAGTGGGCCAAATTATGAGTCGTTAAATGACCCCCTCACTACCCCCACT
Organism: Xyrauchen texanus; assembly: GCF_025860055.1. Lineage (NCBI taxonomy): Eukaryota > Metazoa > Chordata > Actinopteri > Cypriniformes > Catostomidae > Xyrauchen > Xyrauchen texanus. The sequence continues at coordinate 23,007,705 of NC_068300.1, forward strand.
CTGTGATCAAAGTCCTCTCCTGGTTACAAACACCTCACTAATTTGGGACTATATAGCACATTCGTTCAGATTTCACATCAGTCAATATTTCCAAGCTGAGAGCAAACAACACAAAAGTCAAAATGTGGGACGTTCGCACAAGACACATTTGAGTTCCGCTACACTATTTAATTGTTAGTCTATGAAACGTGCAGTAGATGGATGCTTTTGACCATGTTTTTTAGCATCTCGCACCATGAGCGCCACATGTTTCAAGTTAAAAGAAGTTACACTTTTAAAAACATGTTTCATGACCGCTATATTCTATTCCATTGTCTTGCATCTAGCTGTCTTTGTACACAAGAATGCGTCCTTTGTATACAGCCCCTAATTAATGATTAATTGGCCACCCTTTTCTGCCACCTTCACCCTTCCCTTAACATTTTTTGGTTCATTCCCATCTTGCTTTTGTCTGTCATCTCTGCAGCCACTAAAATTCTCATTCTATATTCACAAGACTTTTTCTCTAATTAAAGTTCAAGAAGATTTCTTGAAACTTTCACTTGAGTGCATTTTCTCACCTTGCTCATGTTACTGTAGCTTGTCTAGAGACAATCATCATTTCTTGTGTTTAAAGCATGTCATATGAATCAGAGATTTCCACAGAAAAGACTGTTACTTGTTTAACCCCAGTGTTCTTTCAAGACATGTGTACTGAGCAATATGCGTTGTTGGGTGTAATTGAAACACAGAGTAATTAGATACTGTAATCTAATTACTTTTAGACACAAAAAGTCATGTAACGTGTTACATTTTTAATTCTTGTAATCAGATTACAATTACTGAATTTTAATTTAAGTAATTAATTATAAAGACATTACATGGGTTACAAATATTATTTGTAATACAATTGAAATGTGAATTCATATGTTCATATGTATGTCTGTTTGCATTTCTATGAGAGCAAGAGGGTAAATAAAACATTATTATACAAAAAGGAGAAAATAGACATTATTTTGTATTTGTTATGCAGAAAAACAATGTTTGTGACAAGTGTTTTAGATTTTTTTTTAAAGTAAATTAATTAGTAATGTGATTTCTTTTTCAATTAAGTAATCTGATTACAGTTTAAGTAGAAAGTAGAAAGTAATTTGAAGTGGATTACTTTTTTGTACTCACCCAACACTGTCATTGTGTTATGGTGCATACAGTATGAGGTTTATGATATAAATGGTGTAAGTAAATTAAGGTTCGGGAGGAGATTTCACATCTAATCTGCCAATCAACCAACAGGATATATAAGCCGGTGCTTACCTCATTCTAGTGACAGTCTTTCCGGCACCTCCCCATCTCCATCCTCAAACTTTTAAGAGTTCCTGTCCCATAGTTTCCTCCATATATTAAGTAGTCCTTTATGGGGGTAAATTCGAGTTCGAGTCGAGGCTCATCTTCGAGCCCCTCCTTTGTGGACAGCAAGCCAAATACACTTACCCTTTATAAGCTTATATGTGCAGGCGAACTCGTGAAAAGTAGTCTTAAAATGTGTTGCATGATGCTTAGGAAGGAATTCAATATTGTACTGTAAATGCTTCGCAGAGGTCATGTGAGATATTATTTTATTAATTTCCCTTCAGAGTCTCTTATGAATTCATATTATCTGATCTTGAAGCAGGATATGGAACCCTGCTGGCGCTGTTAGTATCAATATGGTTTTCAATGTTTTGACTTTATCACATTGCCCATAGTGTCAGACTATGAGTATCACATAAGGACCTGCTAAGATAGTTGGTAACAGGTTCCATTGGTTAACATTGGTTAATGCATTAGGTGACATGAACTACATTATATTTCCAGCATTTTATTCATCTGTGTTAACATTATTTTACAAAATTACAAAATACAAAAAATTTACAGCTTGTAGAAGTCATGAAAATAACATTAAAAGATTGGAACATATTCCTCGAGGTCAACTGCCTTCACAAAGAATGCTGTCGTGTTACATTTAGATAATGATTGCGTGTTTGTATCCTTCAGGATATAAGTATGGTTGGAAGTCTCTGCTAAGATAGCTAGAGACCTCCATCAAGCACAGCAGCTTTTGTGGTGCTGCAACCTGCCCTGGGAATTATGACACTGAAAGCCATGCTTAGTCATGTCAGTTTGCCCTGCTTGAGCACAACTCATGTGAGCTCAGAGAAATCCCTTTCCCCATAGGGACTAACTCTGGAACAAACTGCTGAGTTACTGACCCGTGTCTCTCTCACGGTTAATGTTTTTTGGTTATTAATAGCACTAACATATGCCATGTAAGTGAATTAGACATTCTGACCTTGCATGGTTATACAATAGAGAATTTTAAAAAATGATTTTCTTAACCACTAGCAGTATTTGCAGTATGTCACCTCTTCTGACTCCTAAGTGAATATTGGTATTCTCCTTTAATGACCAGGAACATACAACAACTGTATGCAACTGGTCCAAATAAGGAGAGCAAATTTTACATTTTGGCTCAGTTACCAAAAAGTTGCATTTCTTAAACATTTACATGTCTTCATTTGGCAGACATTTTTATCCAAAGCGACTTACAAAAGAGGAATAATACAACATAAGTGGTTCATCTTAGGAGACAGTAACTGCATGTAACCTATGAATTTACTTTGTGTGATTAATTTCTTTCAGTAATGTTAACCTGACTGTTTAACTGTGTTGAAATGTGAACTGTCATTTCGTCTCTAATAGTGTGCTGTGTGTGCTTCTATCTGCTTTCTTGTCCTTCACAGGCCCCTGTACCTGCCATGATTTCTCAGGACCTTCTCTCCTCATGTGGCTACTCTGTTGTGCTCATGACAGCTTTTAAATTCCTGATCATGCTTTTTGATTACAAGTCTCTCTAGCTGAAGTTTGTAGCCTACTTTGTTTGTGAAACACACATAACCTGCTGCTTGAACTCATAATCTCTCTCTCTCTCTCTCTCTCTCTCTCTCTCTCTCTCTGTCTGTGGGCCCTGTGCAGTCATTGCTTGTCCCAGGCAAAAGTCCCAGTAAATATGGACGCCGTGGCAGTGCCATAGGAATAGGAACCATAGAAGAGGTTTATGTTAAACTCTCACTCCTCTCTCATCTGCATCTGTTGTACTCACCGCATGAGCTGTTCTTTCAATCACTTTTACACAGTACAGCTGCAGAGATACAGTCAGCTGGTGCATCATTTAAAAATTTGCCCAGGATTTTTTTTTTGACTATTATCATATGTGTAAATTGGTTGCTGTAAAATGTATATGTTATATTTTTGCATGTATAACCCAACTTGTGAAATTTTTGGTCTCTGTCCTACTAATTTATATAATATTATGTCTCTAAATGAATATGTAGTTGTAACTAGAGATGCACAGATTTATCGGCTAAGCATATGGGCACACACATTTTTTATCTGTGGATCTCTATTAATTAAGTTTGAGTGATTTGAAACAAGGTAGCATTATAAAGCAGAACCACCAATCAATCCATAGTGGTATCGGCAGATGTTGTTCTAAAATAATCAAATATCAGTATCAGTACACACATATTGTATCGGAGTATCCCTAATCATTAATTATCAGTGATTTAAAAGCAGAACCACCAAACAATCTGTATTAACAGTATTGGTGCATCCCTAGTTGTAACATAATAAAGAAAATTGTTTTGACGTTTTTATGCCAATGTATTTCCATTCACACATTTTAGATATTCTACACTTCCAGTGTGGACAAGGTGTAAAATTCATAATTTCATCAGTTCCACTTTTTTAGTTTCTAGTTCTATGCAAGTATCTATGCCATATCACCCAGGCACATCTAGTGTAGATATTATTCAGTCAGAGAGCCATAAGACACACTTTTATTTCCATTAGCACTGTTTGTGTTTGTCCTTCAAATCCCTCATACACTTGTGCATTCATCAAAGCTCAGCAGTATTGTTACAGATGTTTGTGCTCTATTGTTCACAATGGAAAGTTGCAGCATCACTTCCTTCATATTCCCATACCTTATTTACTCATGTAATGCATTTCTCTGTTTTTAATGTCCAATGTCACTTCTTGACTAGTGTAGTACAGTATGTATAACTCAGTGCATTTATATCACCATGTCTGATAATTGTACACTCATTGCATGCTGACAGCATAGAAAAATGAAGAAAAAAAGCAATGGCTCAGAAAGTTGTCCCAAAGCCTTTGAAGCCACTTTAGATAAAAGCCTTTTTTGAAGACCTTTCATTTGAAGTTGTGTAAAGCTGTAAAATCCCAGTGCTTGGAGAGAACAAAGTATCCCCTGTCTGTGTACAGCCCAGGGAAGCTCAATATATCTTGTTCTCATCTTTCACTCAGTTCAGGCCAAACTCGCAAGTTCACACTTCACCACTGTCCTGCCAGTCAAGATACAAAACACTGGCTTTTTTTTTTTTTTTTTTAGAAACACTGGCGTGTGCCATATATATACAGTTAGAGGCAGACCTTACTGGTATAGGCTATACTATCCTTTTATACTAAGTTTCCTTTGAGACCACAGTAAACATTTTATTGATAGTTAAGCATCAACCAAACATTAGAAATTAGAAGGTGATATCATAAGTTTGGATGTTTGGCTCACTGACCTTTTTGTTACCTCCTGCAGTCTTTGATCATTCCTGGAAAAAGCCCAACCAGGAAAAAGTCAGGACCCTTCAGCTCTCGACGTAGCAGCGCTATTGGCATTGAGAACATCCAGGAAGTCCAAGAGAAGAGGTAAGATGATGAGGAAAGTTCTGGTGCATAAGGAGCTTCAACTTCAACTACACATAAACTTCACATACAGTATGTATTTTCTCAGGCAATGTTGGAGTATTTTTAGATGCACAGCTTACATAATTTCAGTAGTACAAATGCAAAATCATACTTTTCATATGTTACACTTGATATAGTTTACTTCCACATAGCTTCTTCGTCAAATACCAATGTCAAATGTAAATCAAGTCAATCACCGACACATCAGTGCCACCTTGAATAAAAAATATCATATATAATAAGTATGTGTACATGCATATGGAATACTGATAATTCACCATTGTCTTACAGAAAATCAACTTGAAATAGTAGACATTTGTATGAATATAGTACTCAATTGTCTTTTAATAAACAAAAAAATATATGTCCTGTGATACAGTAGTAAACTTATATAGATATAAAATAATCATACAAATATAATTTATAGACGCATAAAAACAACAACAACACTACATATCTATGCATTTTAATGACCCTAAATACTAGGTCTGGGTAGCTCAGCAAGTATTGACGCTGACTACCACCCCTGGAGTCACGAGTTCGATTCCAGGGTGTGGAGAGTGACTCCAGCCTAGTCTCCTAAGCAACCAAATTGGCCCGGTTGCTAGGGAGGGTAGAATCACATAATGTGTGGTTCTCGCTCTCGGCTACTTCTCCGTGGTAACTCGCTCAACAAGCCACGTGATAAAATGCGCAGATTGGCAGTCTCGGACATGGTGGCAACTGAGATTCTTCCTTCGCCACCCGGATTGAGGCGAGTCACCACACCACCATCTTGGAGCATTCTGGGAATTGGGCATTACAAATTTTGGAGAAAAGGGAAGAAAATAAAGACCCTATTCACTTTAAGTAATTAAGCAATTTTTTTTTATCTTTTTTTCTTTCTTTTTTCTTTGTTACGCTATTCAAAAGAGAAAGGTTGAGGAATCCTAAAGAGGTGTTGGCATAACTCCAAAAAATGTATGAGGTACAGGGGTGGAATGAAGTCACGGGTTACTAAAGACCTGAGGTTTGCTTTAAAATATTCAAATCAACAACTTGAAATCAATAGTTTTATATTTTCTGTTGCATTGCATTGCATTGCATTGCACAATGCTTCATGAGTTTGCATTTAAATCCCTCATGAAACACGTTAAGTACACAATCTTGTAGCTTTGTCTTTTTGTGCAGTTTTCAAATAATTTTTTACTATAAATTATAGTTTGTAATGTTGTTATTCACATCGGAGCTGGTTGGTTTGGTTCATGGCTTAGAACTCTTGTATGAAGAAGTTTTGAAAACATTTTGTAAAAATACTTTTACTACTGTTTTACTCTGGGGCGGCTGTGGCTCAGGTGGTAGAGCGGGTCGGCCACTAATTGCAGGGTTGGTTTGATTCCCGGCCCACATGGCTCCACATGCCGAAGTGTCCTTGGGCAAGACACTGAATACCAAAGTTGCTCCCAATGGCAGGCTAGCGCCTTGCATAGCAGCTCTGCCATCATTGTGTGTGTGTGTGTGTGTGTGTGTGTGTGTGTGTGTGTGTGTGTGTGTGTGTGTGTGTGTGTGTGTATGTGTGAGCGTGTATTTATCACTTTGTGGGGACCAAATGTCCCCATAAGGATAGTAAAACCCGAAATTTTTGACCTTGTGGGGACATTTTGTCGGTCCCCATGAGGAAAACAGCTTATAAATCATACTAAATTATGTTTTTTGAAAATGTAAAAATGCAGAAAGTTTTCTGTGAGGGTTAGGTTTAGGGGTAGGGTTAGGTTTAGGGGATAGAATATAAAGTTTGTACAGTATAAAAACCATTATGTCTATGGAAAGTCCCCATAAAACATGGAAACACAACATGTGTGTGTGTGTGTGTGTGTGTGTGTGTGTGTGTGTGTGTGTGTGTGTGTGAATGGGACACAGTGTAAACCGCTAAGATTAAAAAGGCGCTATGTATGTGCAGACCATTTTACATTTTGTTTTATCAGTGTCAAAATGTTGACACCGATAAAAATGTTCTATACAAAATGTTGTATAGAAGTGCAGAAATATGCTAACTGAGACACACCTATAGTGGCTCTTGTGCTGGAGCACACTGTAGAAAGGTGTTTGGAATGTAGGAGAGAGAGTGTGTGAGTTTGAATTACTATGTACAGAATCAGGATAAAACCTGGGATTATTATAGCCAGAGCAATAAACCTGATATCTTCCCCCTTTTGTGTGTTTATGTGTTTGATGAAGAATTGCTGCTCTGTTGTCAGAAGACAAGACAGTGCTCTGTCTCTCTCTGCCCAGCGTCACTCTCAAGAATGGGCGACTCATCGTGGATCCCTCCAAGTATAAATGCCACCAGAGAATGCAACACTTTTAACAGAGTAGCTGCTCACCATACCTGGCCATGGAAATGCATCTTTGAAATACTACAAAGAATGGCCTTTAGCACATTATTAAGATGGACACACATGCAAAATCAGCATGATAGCTGATTGGTAATCTGCACACTTTTCAACCAATCAGTGTCTGCTTTACTGATTTCGCATGAGCTGGCCTTTTGTCAAATGTGCTAAAAGATTTCCAAGCCCTTAGTAAAGTGTTGCTTTGAACTCACATGTGTTTCAGTAAAGTGTTGTGAATTGGCATGTACTGTTGTATCTAACCTTACTTGGTAAATCTGCGTTGTCTGCAGTTGAGCTAGGACTCTGTCAAGTCTTGTTTGACTTTTAGAGTTTTAGAGTTTAAAAGACAATATATTTGCTGCCATCTAATGGTCAGTGTTTCTCTCTGCAACAGTAGGGAATGCTCTCCCAGTATACAGAAAACACCAGACAGTGGACATGCCTCCCAGGACCCCAAGTCTGAAAATTCCTCCAATCAGAGTTCACCAGAGGCCCTCAACACTAAGAACAGGTAAATTAAAAAGCATTACCTTGAGTGATAGACTTACACATTTCTGAAATGGGTTATGTGTTTTATGGGGGGATGCAAGATACAGGATCTGACAAGAGCTATTGGATTTTCATGAAAAACGTTTGTTTGTATGTGTGTAGCTCAACCATGTATTGCCGAGCTCCTTCTATTCCTGAGGCTCATGACCTGTCCCGCTCCTCCTCTAATGCCAGCAGCTTCGCAAGTGTGGTAGAGGAGAATGAAACAGAAGCCACAGAGGACTATGACACTGGCATGGTGAGCACAGTACACACATGATCAGTGTTGGGGGTAACAGTATATACTATGTAAGCAGATTACTTTTTGGAATTAATAAGCAATGCCAACTGTTACTTCTGTAAACAGCAAATAGCAAAAAAAAAAATGTAATCAACTGAAAAGAAGGCTTGGGATCGATGCCTTTTTCACGCATCAATAAACAGAAGATTTTCCCAATGATTTTCAATATATATGGATTTTTTCTAGATATAAATAGGGGTCCATGTTGCACAATAGTCTTTGTGATTTCAAACATATTTCTCAACACAGCTTTAGTAAAGTGTAAGCGGCAGGGCAAATGAAAGGAGTTCGCACACTGGACGCATCTGGCAGACGACATGGCATGCTTGGTCTCGCCTTCTCTCAAGGCTGCTTAAAAATATGCAGTGCCACGGAGCATAACTTGCATAGTTTTCCATTAAATTCAAACTAAATCATTATCAAAGAACAAAGATGATTTACTCTTGCCATCAGTGGATGATATATTGTGTCTACTGTATGTATCATTCATATAGACTACACAATGTTTTTCAGTTACCAGTATGTCTTTTTGTGGTTTGACAGTTTGAATGAAACCTCTTCCAAGATACATACAGAGAAATTGCATCATTCACTTTGCGCAGTTAAACCCGTTTCATACTCTAACCTACAAACTCATCAACGTCACATTCATTCTTGAAGTAGAAAAACCTTTGTAACTTTTGTGTGTGTACGTCCTGTGCAAGGAGCTCTAAAATACTCATCCTATGTTGTGACACCTGTGACTGCTTCAGTAAATGTTATATTACCCCCTTGTGGTCTCCCAACACAATTACGCCAGACAGTCAGCAGAGGTCCAACTGAGTGAGTTGGAAAGCATGCAAATTAGTCTTCTAATTAAAATGTCATCTAATGTTAAAATATTGATGCCTCAAAATATATATCAATAAAATAACATGCCAATCAATAATTTATATATTGATATTTTATGATGTGCCTACTGAAATGTAAAGAGAAAAATAACTAATGCATATCTAATTTAAAGCTGATGTGTGTTAAAACTCTCATATCCGAACTTAATGTGTAGAGTGAACCATAAGTCGTTTGTAGGTTGATTTCACCTAAAAAATCTAACACTTTCTCTATGGCTCTGTCAAACATTCCACTGTTAGAGCAGTCCGTCCAGCCTGACTCGGCAACATTGGAGCAAACATTTGTGTGAGTTTGGGGTTGGACTATCTTTTTATACAACCAATGGAAAATGGGAGAGTTTTCTGAAATCAGTTGTATTATTATTATTATTATTATTATTATTATTATTATTGATTATTTTTGCAAATCTGTTTGGTGACACTAGTGGCTCTTCAGCTTTAAAGGGATAGTTCACCCAAAAACGAAAATGTTCATCATTTACTCACCCTCATGCCATGTGTATGACTTTATTTCATCTGCTGAACACATACAAATATTTTTAAGAGAATTGAAAATTGAAATTAAATATCTCAGCTCTGTAGGTCCAAACAATGCAATTGAATGGTGATCAGCACTTTAAAGCTCCAAAAAGCACAGACAGTCGTAGTAAAATTAATCCATTCTACTTCAGTTGGTTAAATTAATGTCTTCTAAAGTTATATGATCACTTTGGGTGAGAAACAGATCAATATTGCAAAGATACATCAAATACATCAAAGTCTTTTTCACAAGAATTTGTTATTTCTGGTTTCTCTCCAATGCGCATTCATGAGAGGACTGAGTTCACGCACGTTCACATGAGAACTGATGCGATAAAACTGGAAGTGCAGCTCAGTTCATTTACAACAGCATGCTATTCATAAGCTTCATTGGTTTTGCTGTCATGAAAATTCCAACGCACTTATATCATGCGAGAGGCTTCGTGAACTCGATCTGCTCAAAAACATGCATCGGAGAGCAACCAGAAGTAAATAATTATAGTTAAAAGGACTTAAATATGAATCTGTTTCTCACCCAAAGTGACCATATCGCTTTAGAATACAGTCATTTACCCAGTGGAGATGTATGGATTACATTTATGCTGCTTTTATGTGCTTTTTGGAGCTTTAAAGTGCTGATCACCATTCACTTGCATTGTATGGACCTACAGAGCAGAGATATTCTTCTAAAAATATGTGTTTGTGTTCTGCAGAAGAAAGAAGTTTTACACATCTGGGATGGCATGAGTTAATGATGAGAAAATTTTCATTTTAAATAGTTTCAAATGCAATAAAGGAATGTTCCCCAACTCTGCTTCTGATTATCATTTATGTGTTACATACAAAAACAAACTTTTCTTTGCACTTCATTAGCAATACTGTGGGAACTGGAATTGGTGTTTGAGATGTCACTGTGCATTTGGAGCGTGTATGTCTTTTAGAGCAATGTTTTGTATTTGTCCCAAATCAGGAGAGTCTGTCATCAGCGGGTACTCCTCAAAAGCGTGATTCATTTACATACAGCATGTGGTTGGAGGACAACATGAGCACTGCCAGCAACAGCACGGGTAGCTCTCCTGGTGAGAGACACAAGCTGTTTCTCATACAGCATTCTTCTGTGCCCTTTGAATTGAGGAATATATTTGTCATTATATTGTACCACTTCAAGACATGACAAGACATGAAGGGAAAAGGCCCACTGTTTACACTTATATGTTGAGTTGTATTTGTAATAGCAGTAGCCTACAAACTAGTTTCTCTCACACACTAAATATATCAGAGGTTGTATTTGGTGTAGCTTAAAGGGTTAGTTCACCCAAAAATGAAAATTCTCTCTTGATTTACTTACATTTAAGACATCCTAGATGTGTATGACTTTCCTTCTTCAGCAGAACCGAAGTTAAGACTTTTATAAGCACATTTCAGCTCTTTTTGTCCATACAATGCAAGATAATGGGTGCCGTAAGACTGCTGGCTATTTGAAGGTCCACAAGACAAATTTAGGCAGCAGTGAATGTCTTATGAAGCAAATTGATAGGTTTGTATAAAAAATAAATAGAAAATTAAAACCTAATACATTGTATTGTATAGACAAAAAGAGCTGAAATGTGCTTATAAAAGTCTTCACTTCGGTTCTGCTGAAGAAGGAAAGTCATACACATCTGGGATGGCTTAAAGATGTCAATCATGAGAACATTTTCATTTTTAGGTGAACTATTGCTTTGAGTTTGTATGTCTTGGCATGTACTAACTTCTTAATTTTCTTATTTAATCATATTTTTCCAGCTCCTGCCAAAAATCAGCAAACAGATGAGGGAAAGAGCAAAGATCAGAACCGTACAGACATCCGCATCAAGCTCGAGCGTCCGCATGACCACAAATCTTCATCGGTGAGTTAGTCAAGTCCAAAGATGGTCAATTTTAGTAATATCTGCTTCTGTATAAAGTTATAGCTAGTATTGGCATTTATGGATGTATATCATTTTGCATGCAGTTTGCACATTGAAAATAGCATCTTCTTTAGGCAATTATTGGGCAAGAGTGTGTATGCTCCTGCTCTTCAGCTCTTTCTGTGCCTGTTGTAACTCTGTTACAACTCTGTTACTGTGTGTGCCTCTGTGTATCCTGTGCAGAACTGCTAGTCTCACCTGCTTGAATGCCTCATGGACATCCAACAACAGGTTAGATATGTCATAACACAATGCAATCTTTTTTTTCATCAATTTATCCAAAAGGATAGCGAGGCTTGCGCTGCTTTACTGGAGCACTTACTGGAGTGAGAAGTTAGTGCGTTTGTTTTTGAGAGACCGAAAGAGAGAAGCTCAGAAACTGAGATAGATCACCTGTGGGATTAGCTTTATTTGTTGCAGCTTTCGTCAGAGGTAAGATCCATTCCAAATCGCCAAGATGTACGTTTAAGCACTTCTCAGCAGCAGTGAGTGTCGCCATATTTCTGATGTAAACCTTAACAACTGTTTTCAATCACACTCAGTGAGATGCAGGTGTGTGCTGACCTGACGGCTCTGTTTTTCACTCGCGAGTAAGTGTGTGCGTAATGTGTATATGTATGTGAGTGTGTTAAGTCTTAAGAGAGGGGGAGGGGGAGTTTCTGAGCTTCTCTCTTTTGATCTCTCAAAAACACACGCACAAACTTCTCACTCCAGTAAGTGTTCCAGTAAAGCAGCGCAAGCCTCACTATCCTCCGTTGCTGGTTCTGAAGTAATTTTTTCAAACTAGAAACGAAGGCTTGAGTTGTATCAGAGCAAGATGCTGAATCTGTGGTGTAAGAAAGTCCAGTCACAAGAGCGTTTTAGGAATGAAAACCTGAAAATATCTTGAGATAAAACCCTTAACGATGTCTTAAGGTGTTGTAATCATGGTATAAGGGGAATAATTGACACTGTCCCATTGAATTATTGATAAATAATGCACACCCGAGATGCAACGGTCACACCGCTGCATGTCATAACCACATTACCACCTCGGTGTGTATTATTTATCAATAATTCAACTGTCCGTCGTCAATTATTCCTTACATATATAGTTGGTCATGCTAATGCAGTGTCAGTGACCTGATAATCAACATCCTATTCCATATATATATATTCAAACAGAATTTCCATAAGAAACACCATCTTAGAGAGACAAGGCAAGCTCTGGTTGATGATGAAGAAGAGGAGGACGACACCAGTCATGCTGCAGGAGTGACCGCAACATGGCCCTGGACCACAATCATGTTATCATGCCTCCATCAGGACACTTAATACCCTAGCAGGCTTGACCAGAACCAAGAAGGAGTTTGTTAGAGGCAGCCAGAGACTGGCTGTTACTTTTCACTCTTCCATCAGGCTTTTTCTTCACCTCCCTTTCAGCCTCAGTATTGGTCTACTTTGTGTTGTCACCTGAAACCCTTGTGAGTACATCCATTGGTGAGTGGCTAATCTAGCAGGCTGTATAAGGTCCTAACACTGTGCTATAATTCAATTTCATAGAGTTTGTCTAATAAAGGACATTTCACCTCCTTGCGCAAAACGAGCTTTTTTTTCAGGTACGATATAGAGACCATTTCTCATATGCTAATATTGATGTTTTTTTTTTCTCCCAATATCAGGTTTGGAAATCCTTGTTATGTATATTATTTTTAATAACTTGTGTTTATTACAGCACTGTAATAGCTGTTTTGTCTTTATTTAAGAGTAACATCACTCCAGAAATTTCTTCAGATTTGGCAAAAAAAAAAAAAAAGCACCAATCAACATTTCAGTGCAGGATTTTGTTTTTTCATGCTCTGAGTCAACTATATGGGTCAAACTTCATGTTGTGTCTGTGCTATCATATTTCTTTTCTGCAGACCCGGCGCCAGACACAAATTCACGGATGGGCATTACATTTTTTTCAGGGGGGCACAACTGAGATAAACCTAATTCCCTAATTGCATAATAACATTAAATGATATGACCAATTATGAATTGAATATGTATGATACAATGATAATGATCGATAGTAGCCTGTTACATAATGTACTGACGCTATTCAAATTCATAACTGACGCTAAAGATTTGTGCTGTTTAGGCTCGCGCAGCCTCTCGATGAAACAAATAGGCCTAACTGCAGCTCACACAAAGAAACTCAGTTAGCATACTGCGGTAAAAAATTCAAAATGTGTAAGTTAGTTTTTATATTTATAACATGAAGCAACACCATACAACCAAGTGCTGAATACCATCATGATTGAAAATGTAACACTGATTTCGACAGTTCAATAAACAAGTAATTCATATTAAGTCACTTACATTTTAGATGCAATATTGACTTTTTGTTCTATTTTAAAACAAAGATCCCAGCAGAAACAGAACGCATCTCACAGTCAACCACCTGCCACCTGTGGCCGTGACGTCCCTTGCTTGAGGCTATGGCTTTGGCAAGTAACGTTAGACCAACTAGTATCGCTGGAATGGCTAGCTTCTGCAGTGTTGGGAGTTGGATCGACCTCTTGTGAACTGCTACACCCTGGGTCTTCTCCCCTTACCTCGCTGCTCTCTTCTGCCAACTTTGGTGGTCTTTGATTAAGAAACGCTGTATATCCATGGTAACTGTCACACGAAATAGCTCAGCATAGTTGTTTAAAAAAAAATAACAGCTATCGTTATTAAGCGCTACTATGCTTCGTACACAAACAAACATTCCCGTGCTCACTATCGACAAAAAAATCAAATCCATTTAAAAATATTATTTTAAAATCAGACCAAACACAGTTTTATTTTTATTCAGGAATTTATTCATCATGTATATATACAAAACGACAACTTACCAACTTGTAACGAAAGTTACAGTAGCCTATTGATAAAAAAATATAAATAAAAGTGCAAACAAGCAAGGACTGGTGGTTGGTTGACTCCCGTAGAAGGTAGATCTGCTTTACTTTTCGAAATGGATGATCCCCATGGAGGGAGAACCTGAATTTGTAAAGTTGGGATGGTTGTTTTATTCTCAACGATATGAAAAAAATACTACTGTTATTGTGTCACGAAATGTAGTTTTAATAGATTTTCAGTTGACAATGTAGTTGTCTAAAGCTCAAATCTATGGTTTATTCATAAAGATAGAGCCTATTTGACGTTTTCGGAGTGAGAGATCCAGGCCCTCAGCGCTCATGTACCCCACCTGGAACAGCCTTACCTCGGCTAGTGCTTCTGACGTTTGCCGCTGGCTCTGATGTCTAGTGGTTAAACATGAGATATAATTTGTCTTGTGTATATCTAATGGGCGATCTTTGGTCTCATTAATCTATAATTTGTTCCTTGGCAAATCGTTTTGGCTGAGGGCAAAGTGATCATAACTTTATATTTAGGCTATTTTAACGTTGTATCCTGCAGTAGATGTCTATGGTTTTTATGATGATGTGTTTCCAAGCAATACCATGGATCAAATGTGTGAAAACAGAACGGTATATTTATTAAAGATTACAACGAAATGACAGGACATCGTATGACAAAAGATGGTTACACAAAATAAAAACAGTGAAAATGCATAACGTTACCTCTACATTCACATTTTGTGTCAAACTGAATATGTAGCATAAGTGGGCAAAATGAGTTAACAAGTTCAATCTTTCCTGGGCTAAAATCACTTCTCGAAAAGATGTGCACAGACAGCAACTTCATATCAGCGCCAGTGTGTTGACAAACACGTCACCAACACCGACACTTTCCCACGCACGCTATTGGATGAAGGCAACAAATACGCCATGCATGTCGGACCCCACACGTAGTCGCTTCGCTCTATTCGCCGGAAAATAACCTGGAGAAAGTTACCGATATTATAGTAATGTGCAAAGTATGTGAGTGGCAACAATTTTTATTTGCTTTGTTGAGAAGTGTAGTGGTTATATATAAAAAACTGGGTTATCCATCCCCACAGATCGTCTGAAAACACGAAATCTCCCCTCGGCCCACCGTCTACCGCGGGACTACTAACATTTATGACTAGATTTGATGGTCGAGTGCGGGCGCGGGCGGTAATGGGTTGCGGGAGAATAAAACGATTCGTGGGACTCCCTATCTAAATAAAACATCCAAAAACAAATACATTGTTATTCATCTATTGCACAAAAGCAATAAGAACATATAAACAAAATAACGATTTACAGTCGCAAGCATAAGTAGATGTTCTCATTATAACGTGTTTGTGCAGCGTTGTGCAATGTAGCCAATCACAGACATATGTGTTGATTTCTAAAACGCAATGGCCAATCAGATGCATTTCAGATAAAATCCACTCACCGCTCAAAACGTTGGAGTTTTTGTTCAGTGCTGAATTCTGCATGCTGCATAATAAAAGAGCTTTGTGAGATTGCGATGAAATGAGATGTGAGACGTGACGTAGAGTTGATGAAGGGAGACAGGATCGTCCAGGGCGGGCACTAGTGACTCACAGGGCGGGCCAGGCCCCCCAATGCCAGCCCATGGCGCCGGGACTGCTTTTCTGTTTGTGCAAGAAATTATATTTCCATCACTCTCAAATATTTTATGTGACTGAAAAAAGTGTCTGACTGCGTCATGCAAGACTGCTACAAGACATGGCCACTACAAGTTCATACACTGTGTTTTTTTTGTTTATTTGGAGTTGATCCATAACTCTGAACCTAACCATAACCACAAAGATTTAAAAAAATGTACGTTTGTCAAATCCACCATATCGCTAGGTGGCAAAAGTGAGTAGAAATGTGCTGAAAATGAAGAGGAGAAGAAGCTTGCAGTATATTAAGCTATTAGACTAACCAATTAGCTTGGGAGCTAACCTGGAGGACACAGAAAAAATATATTATTTTACCATTTATATATGTTTTTTTTATAATTATTTTTGTACAAGCAGATATAGTACAAACACCTTCAGGAATACAGTTAAGAGTACTTTTAAATTTAACATTAAACAAGTATGTTCAGTTTACCATTTATATATTCAATTTAATAATTGTGGAATTGTTTAAAAGTTATTCTTTGTCA